>NC_133358.1:7510993-7610993 GCF_030506205.2 Paramisgurnus dabryanus | reverse complement strand
TTCTCAATTGGATTAAGGTCTGGAGATTGGGCTGGCCACTCCATAACATTAATTTTGTTGGTTTGGAACCAAGACTTTGCCCGTTTACTAGTGTGTTTTGGGTCATTGTCTTGTTGAAACAACCATTTCAAGGGCATGTCCTCTTCAGCATAGGGCAACATGACCTCTTCAAGTATTTTAACATATGGAAACTGATCCATGATCCCTGGTATGCGATAAATAGGCCCAACACCATAGTAGGAGAAACATGCCCATATCATGATGCTTGCACCTCCATGCTTCACTGTGTACTGTGGCTTGAATTCAGAGTTTGGGGGTCGTCTCACAAACTGCCTGTGGCCCTTGGACCCAAAAAGAACAATTTTACTCTCATCAGTCCACAAAATGTTCCTCCATTTCTCTTTAGGCCAGTTGATGTGTTCTTTGGCAAATTGAAACCTCTTCTGCACATGCCTTTTTTTTAACAGAGGGACTTTGCGGGGGATTCTTGAAAATAGATTAGCTTCACACAGACGTCTTCTAACTGTCACAGTACTTACAGGTAACTCCAGACTGTCTTTGATCATCCTGGAGGTGATCATTGGCTGAGCCTTTGCCATTCTGGTTATTCTTCTATCCATTTTGATGGTTGTCTTCCATTTTCTTCCACGTCTCTCTGGTTTTGCTCTCCATTTTAAGGCATTGGAGATCATTTTAGCTGAACAGCCTATAATTTTTTGCACCTCTTTATAGGTTTTCCCCTCTCCAATCAACTTTTTAATCAAAGTACGCTGTTCTTCTGAACAATGTCTCGAACGACCCATTTTCCTCAGCTTTCAAATGCATGTTCAACAAGTGTTGGCTTCATCCTTAAATAGGGGCCACCTGATTCACACCTGTTTCTTCACAAAATTGATGACCTCAGTGATTGAATGCCACACTGCTATTTTTTTGAACACACCCCTTTCAACTAATTCAACTAATTGCCCAATTGCACAGCCTTAAGAGCGTGCATATCATGAATGCTGGGTCTCATTTGTTTTATGAGAATCTACTGAACCTACTGGTAACTTGTTTGCCACGTAGCAATAAAAAATATACTAAAAACCTTGATTATTCTGGTTAGTCACATTGTACTGCTATTATTTTATACTGTCTTAGCGCACATTAAGTAGGTACCCAGTGAAATGCAGTACCTACACAGTAAGTATGCGATTTCGGATTCAGCCTGAGTGAAATGTCCGGTTCAAAGGAATCAATTCGGGTAAATGATTCTGAATTCAAGTCATCTGAATCGCTTGTTACGGCTGGAGGATTCAAACTTAAATCACCTGAACTTCTAAGCACAACTGAATGGTTAGAACCTGAACTACATGTATTTTGTGTCTAGTGAAACTTTTGAGTTACTTCACCAAAAGCCTTTGGAAAAGTCTCAAACACTAGAATCTGAAACCAGTAAACTGCCCTTTGAACTGCTTTGTGAACTGCCTAGTGTATTGCCCAATGAATAATCTTGTGGATCACCTGATGAGTCATTTGGGGCTAATTATTTAGTGGAGTTGTCCGAACCCCATGAATTTGCAAAAGGATTTGAATCTTTTGAATCCCCGAGATGCTCGGCTTAACCTATTCGATTGAACTCTTTGAATCTCCTATCTTCGCACTGGCTTTGTGTTGTGTTTGGGCTGTCTTTTGCTCTTCTGATTTGCAGGAGGTCTCTCAAACACATGATTCTGACCCTACTGAACACCTTGTCACGGCTGGAGGTTTCGAACCGGTGTCACCTACTATCACGACTAGAAGGTCCGATTTTGAGCCATATGCACTTCCTGCCGTAATCAAATCCCTGGAGTCAAGGTCACGTGAGTCCTCTACACAAGTTGTTTTTACTGAGAAGTTTGAATTTGTGCCCCCTGTATCCTGTAGTTCAGTTATTATGGAAGTTCCCAAACTTCAAAGACTTGTGTATGACTCCTATAGACCTATAGACCTTTTACCCTCACCAACATGACCACGCAGGAACCCCAAGGTCTCTTTGATCCGTACAAGATGGTTGATCTTGAACTCTCTAACCTGCCTAAGATGGCTGATTCCAAACTTTCAGCTCTACCTAATGTGACCAAGTATGAACTCTGTACCATATCTAAAGCGGCCGGGGATATATTCTTTGCCTCGTTCATAATGGTTGATCCCGGGTTCCATCAATCCTCTGCCTGGCTAAAGTTATGTATGCCTGAATTATCAACCCTCACTCAGTTGTCTTTATACAAGATTTTCATGCCTTTGCCAGTTTTTTCCTCACCTGTCCCTGTTTTCAGGTACCGAGTTCTGCCTGCACCATCCTGAGTTGCTTTACAACTTTGGTTTCTGGCTACGCCTACCGCTCATCCTTGGCAGTCAGCTATGCTGTGATCACCAACTCTGCCTGCGGCACCACCCTGGCCGGCAACTCAGCTTTGGTCTCTGGTCCTGTATTAAGCTCCGCCTTGGCTCCCTGCACTGCCGGCTCCGCCCTGGCGTCCAACCCTGCCTGGGCCGCCCTGGACTGTGCCTCTGCCCGCGGCGCCGCCCTGGACTGTGCCTCTTCCCGCGTCGCCGCCCTGGACTGTGCCTCTGCCCGCGGCGCCGCCCTGGACTGTGCCTCTGCCTGTGGCGCCGCCCTGGACTGTGCCTCTGCCCGCGGCGTTGTGGACTTGTTTTCTGTTCTTTTGGACTTGTGTTGCCCTCCGTCCCACCCCAGTTCTGCCTCCGCTCCACCTCCCACCTGGACACTTTTTTTGTTGTTTCAGTTAAACGTCTGGTATCCGTTTTTTGTTGGGGGGGCTACTGTTGGGATTCTGTGTGTGTGTTTTGTTGTTTATTATTTCTTTGCAATGTTTTAGATTAGTTTGATTGTTGTACCTGTGTTCTTTGTGTTGCATTGTATTAAGCTGTTGTGTTTTAGTATTATTTATAGAGTTATGTTTGAATCTAGTGCCTGTGTTTTTTCCCTTTGTCTGAATTTGTCTCCACCCCGTCTTCAGTTGCTATGGTTCCTCATGCGGCTTTCACATAGAATGCGGTGTGCGCTGCAATCGCCGCTGTGTTCAACGCAGCCAAGTGATTTGTGCTCTGATGGCCAGACCAAAGTAGGCGGGGTTTTCAATAAATTACTACAGTGTTTATATTTGCGTTAAATTGTAGATGAGGAATAGAGAGACTGATGTTGCCCGTCTCCATTTCACATAACTTTAAGCTGCCTACCTACAACAAGCTACTTGACTTAAAACACACCTGACATGCCAACTTGAATCGCTACGTGTTTCCATGACACGGCTTTCCTTCCGATGTCTCTGTAGGAGCATAAACTTGTATTATAAAGCTCCTGGAATTCTGAGTATAAGCTTTTTGTCCATTTTGCTTGCTTGGATGCCTCGTTTCTATTGGCCGCACGGGTTATCGTCACAGAGCGCAGCGCAAAAGTTAAACTATTTTGAACTTTGACCGCAGCATGAGCCCTTTGCTCGACGCAACAAAAAATGCCCTCGCACGGCGCAAGCCATTGAAATGAATGGGTTTCATAGCGCAGCGCACACCGCGTCCTATGTGAAAGCCGCAATACTGTTCCCCCTTTGTTTGGCGTTTTTGTTTCTGTGTTCTGATTGGTTATTGTTTTGTATTTAGTCACTTCCTGTTCACCCCTTGTTTACGGTCCATTGTGTTTGTTGCAATGTCTTGTGCCAGAGGTTTTTTTTCGTGTTTTGTTTGCTTACCTGTTTAATTAAATTCTTTAAACTGCATCTGGATCCGTTATCGTTTCATCTGTGTGCCATCGTGACACTTACCCAGGGGCGCCGTAAAGGGGGGAAAAGTTAGGACGATTCTAAGGGCCCATTAAGTTTTGAGGGCCCCAGCCAAGGACTGTGCCGCAAACGCAACCCCCTTAAGCTGAGCCCTCTTAGCTCCGCCCCGTCTTTACTCTGCGTGTTAGCGCCGTCTTCAATCCACGGTCTCACAGTGCGCGTGAACTTCAGAAGAGAACAAGGTGTGTGTATTTACTGCTATTTGCTATGATATCTGCATATGTGCACTTCCTTACTAAAAATGCAGTTTACACAAAGTGACGCTGGAGCAATACAATGCCGTTTTCTTTCCACTGTAAAGTCTTCGCTCTGTTCACCTCAGTTTAAAAATAAACAAGGTGATTTACGTTCCCTGTTTTGTGTTATGATTCTAAGCCCTTATAAGCTGTTTTATTTAACGTAGCCCATATAAGCTAATTAACATAAACTAGAAATGCGATCGGTTACACACTTCAATGTTTTGTAACACAATATGCCAAGGAAGGATTTTTATGCAGTCGTGAATCGAGTTGATTGTGATAAAACTGAAATGCAACTAAGGCTAAACTAGTCCAGTTATTAAAGCTTCTCACCTTGCAACAGGTTTAAGAAATCAATGGAAATCTATGTTGTAATCTGCTATAGTTGTCATTCATTTCATTTTAGAGCCCCGTTGATTAAAAAACAGTCTGAAGAATCATTTAATAACAGTAAAGCTGTTTTCTCAAGTTCACAGTTTCAATGATCTGTCGTTATTTTTGCTTTACTGAAGCTGCTGGTGTGTGAAACTTGTTCTTTACCTTATAAATAATGCTAATAATTATAATACAGGCTTTGGTCAAGCATTTTTGACCCAGTCTTATTTGAGGCATAAGGTATAGAAAAGATGCATTGTTGTTGTTCGCCATTTTTAAATGTTACAATGGTATGTGTGTAACAGCTCAAGTATGTCACTGAGACTGCATGTGAAAATCAGACTAAAGTCTCAAATCTTATTGTGAAATAAAAGCATCACAGTTTAATTTCAAGCATTAATTTCACTATGATTTCAATCGCTGACATGACATTACTCAGTCAACATTAAATATATCAAGTTCATATTTTCACAAAATGTTCTTTACATTACGTAGGATGAATTTATGTGGAAAACAGTAAATCACAAATAAATACTTCAGCTGGGTTTTCACAGGCATGGTCACATTTATCTTTAATCTTTAAGAACGTTGCATTTTCTCTGAATATTCGATTAATGTACTGTATTTTTCAATTAAATTTACATTGCACAATAAATTATCTTAGCTACAGACATTGTAGGTGTCTATAAATACTGATAATTGTGGTCATAACAATAGCAAAAGAAATAGTTCTGTATTATTAAATTACAGACAAAGATTTTGAATAGCTACAGTAGGTTGGATTGTATGTTTGGTGTGAAATGGGTATGGTGGGGGCCTGACCCCCTATTCTTTCATAGGGCCCAAAATTGCTAGCGGCGCCCCTGCACTTACCTTACCCAATAAACTCATTAGACACTTTGTCATATATATATATATATATATATATATATATATATATATATATATATATATATATATATATATATATATATATATATATATATATATATATATATATATATATATATATATATATATATACACTTATGAGACAAAATGAGCACATACTTGTTGAGTACATTTTAATCCAAAACAAATAAAAATTTTCAGCAATTAGTAAAATAAAATATCTGGTCTGTAAGGAATCTAATAGATGAAAATTTATCAAATGTGTTTTCTGTCCTGTGTTCTTTATTTGTCAGTATTTTACTTTTTTAGTGATAAACTTGATAAAGTAGAGATGTCTATGTTGTCAGTTTATTTAAGGTTGTAAGACATGGGAAATACAGTTGCTGTAAAATACAGTGGCAGATATTGCAGTTTTTTGTAAACAGAAAAGCTAATTATTAGTATTTCAATTATGTCACAATTTTTACACCCCAAAATAGAAAATGCAGTTGCCATTGCATTTTGCAATTTTTGTTTGTAATGATATGTTTCATTTAAATAGCATTGCAAAGTATCACTGGAAAGTCTTAGTGTCATCTGGTATATTGAAATCTATTTAAAACACAAATGTTCACATATGGCGATATATCAGATTACTGTATGGGTCATTTTGCATAAAAAGACAATTCTCCAACATTTGTGTAGGAAAATGAAGACTAGTTAAAGAAGGTAGAGAGCACAAAGTGAAAATACTTGAACAAAAAGACACTTCAGTTTTTTCAATTGATGCAGGTTAACTTCAGTTTTCTTATTTTCAGTTAGTTGATCAAATGTTTTTTGCTCGCTTTATTGATTTACATGTGTATGTCATGAATTATGATTTGTCATGATGTCATGATTTGTCCTTATGTATTTTCCCCTGTTTTAGGTTCAATACAAACTGTAAATCCATCAGCGATGGAAAGGCTGTTTCATGTGCTGCTTTTTTCAGGTCAGTGTGTAATTTTAACAAGGTTGCTGTGTAGATTCTGATGTTCAGTAACTGCTTTACAGTTAACAGTAAATGTTTTCAGATTTGAATTCCAATATAGATCATTATCATCACAATATGCTATTCAATCCTCCTCAGAGGCGACATACTGTACTTAAACAGCACTTATACACGTTACGACAATGTTTAACATAAAATTAATTTAAATGAGTACATAATACATTAATACATAATACATAAAATAAAATACATAGGAATTTATATAATGAAATGTAACACCACAGGGCTGCTAAATGCTTCATTCTGATTGATTCTAAGGTGTGATTATCTTTCAGTTGACGCACACATTTAATCTGATCCAAAAGTTTTTTGAAAGACAACATACTTTGTGGGAATTCTGTAAATTAAAAAGCACAAACCAGCAATAATACCCAAAAATTGAGAAAGGATGGCTCTTTAAAGAACATTTAATATTTATCTTAATATTCTGTATGAGCATTTATGAGGAAGAAACAATGTTATAGACTTGAAAGTTCTGGAATTTGCACTAAACTATGAATAATAATAATAATATAAAATGCTTTAAAAACTTTAACAGAGACTGTCTCCGTTAAAGGAGACTCCGTTAAACTATGGGTATTTAAACCATCAAATGTTGACATCAGTGATTTTAGTAAGGTTAAAAACTTTGAGTAAATCTGTACTTTTCATAATAATGTTGACAAATATAGAAATAAATAAATTGAATAGAATTTATAAAATAATTAAATAGTTAAACATAATACATGAATAAACACTTAGCCTACTTGTTACAAGTTTTTCTTTATGCTGATAATTAGATAATAAATAAATAAATAAATATTGTTAGAAATACTACATATGGTTTTTCATTATTTATTACTGCAGATTAAATAATAATACTTGTTCACAAGCTTTTTAATCCTGCAAATATCTGTAAAAAAAATTGCATGCTTTCTCTAACAACAGCATATAAATTGCTCTCAACCACTTTGGTCAGCTTTAAAATGATGAGATGTGAAATAATTAATTCATAAACCCATTTAGTTTAGAGTGTAATAAAAACCTTAATTTAATATAATATTATATGTTGTGTTTACTTGTCATTACTTTGATTAATATTTAAATTTGTTTCATGATCTGAAACATTAAAGTGTGACAAACATGCAAAAACATAAAAAATCAGGAAGGGGCCAATACACTGATTATTTTGCAAGACAACGTTCCATCACATACATCAAAGTACTCCACTGCATGGCTGGCCAGTAAAGGCCTTTGAGATGAAAAACTAATGACATGGCCCCTTTTTCACCTGACTTAAACCCTATTGAGACCTTTTGATCCCTTCTTAAGCAGGACATTTACAGTGAAGGTAAACAGTACACCTCTCTGAACAGTGTCTGGGAGGCTGTGGTTGCGTCTGCACAAAATGTTGGTTCAGACCAGATCAAGAAACTGACTGAATCCGTGAATGGAAGGCTTGTGACTGTCATCGAAAAGAAGGGGGGCTATATTGGTCACTGAGTCTATATATTTTTTTTTATTTTTTATTGTTTAATTATTTTATTTTTGTAAATGTAGAGTTTGTTTATTATTATCACTTTAACAGGTGAAAAAAAACAAGTGAGATGGTAAAATCTTTGTTTTTCATTTAGTTGCCTAATAATTCTGCACACTAACAGTTGCCTAATAATAATGTACATAGAAATATTCTCTTAAGAAAGCCAAAATTTCACTTTTAATACTTAAATGTTCAGGTTTGAGGGTTTGTTAACATTTTGACCAAGAGCACTGTAGTTGTACAATAACAAAAGTAATCCTCAAAAATACAACTTGCCTAATAATTCTGCACTCCCTGTACATACATACATGCATACATACATACTATCCCCAGTTTGATCCTCTGGTGGGTGGAGGTATTTTGTTACGGTTAGGAGATGTCTTTCCAACTGGTTAGATTAACTTGTGTATAAATTAATCAGTGCTTGCCATAAATGCTGGAATAGTTTTAAAAAAATCAAACAAACAATGCATCACTGCTGTGGAGACATTGTTTCAGGATGTGCCACTAGACGGCGCTAACAATCACTTTGCAGAGAACAATAATTTCATGTATTGTGAACTGTGGTTCACAAGTTTAAAAAGGCTCTGTATTGTGGTTACAGTATAAAAAGACAATGAACACTGACGAAAACAAATGGAAATTAATTGTCTGTTAGGAAATTCCTGTTAAGAAATTGTGTTGTTTTTTTTCAGAAAATAAATGTTAGCAACACTAAGAAAATAATTGTCTGTAAGACTGTAATCTGTTTCAAAATAAAAAGATTGATGACAGCCACATATCAAATTTGACTCATTTATAGAAATGGGTCAGCATCTGAAATATAATTTAATTTAAAGCTGTTACCTACCACAGTTATGAGAAGACAATGCATCAAAACAGTATATACAGGGTGCGATTTGCTGGGGGGGGGATGCGTGGGATTTCCCCCTTTCTGGTCAATGTATCCCTGCCTCTGCTTAATTATTTTATCACCGGTGGGGATAAATTTATCCCCCCCTCAAAGTGATCAGTGCTACTACACTAGTGGCGAGACGGATCCCAAAACTTATCACGGATCCGTGGTTTGATTAAAGTCAATTTTGTTTTAAAATGCGCTACTTTGGCTGGCTCTGATACAACTGCCTCACAGCCTCTCTGTATTCACCACTCTGCAGACTTGCTCAATGTCCCGCCCACGGCACTATCTGATTGGTTACAGACCCGGTTACACCTCACGAATAATAGCCTATCAACACTTGCGAGATGGTTATGGAGCTGTGTGTCGAAACGATGGAAGGCAGCATATTCAGCCGCATATTAATAAAGCGGGAATAAACATAACAATCTGATTATCTGTTTATGATGACAAGCAGAGCTAGTGTCCCAGTCACACCATTGAGAATGGCCGAAGTTACACATGATAAATGCCGATGAGGCGTTTAGCGAGGCGCGGGCGCGTCCAGTTTGCGCAAATGAGGCTAATTGACTAACACATAATGCATCTGTCTTCTATCTTTTCACTGTAGCTCAGCATCGCGGTGTAAAGTTAATGTTATTACTTTAAAAGCAGCAGTAAAGCTGTTTCTACTGTAATGGTTTAACTTTGCAATCAATACATTGTTCATATTTATGTTTAAGTTGACAGTACGTTGTGCCATATAGTTTTGCCATTCATGATTTAATTCTTGTGTGTTTTTTTCGTTGTGCATGATCACAGTTATGTATGGGGAAAGATAAGCTATTAGAGTAAAAATATTGCGTTAGGCTGCTTCATGAGTTAATAAGAAAAAGATTTTACAATTCCTGCAAATGCAGTGATGAGTTCATGTTCTCATGATTTATATTTATGAATTAAAATGTTTTGAAATGTGCTGTGGACAGAGACGCATTATGTCAAGAATTATAAAAAATCATCAATAAGCTCATAATTTGTGCTAAAATAGTCTAAATGTTTAGTTTTAAAACCATTTTAAAAAGCTGGTTATATTTTGATGTTTCTGCGCAAGTTCAGCAGACAGTGAGGTTCGGGTTTGTTCCGATCAGAGCTCGTGAGCTGAGAGCGCATTTGTGAATATTAGAAATATTTGAATTAGAAATATATATATAAAAATAATAATATTATAATGGATTTTTGTTAGGTCGGACAATGATTACCAAATTTCTCTCTCATATTGCTCTTCATAACCACTGAAAACAGTCAAAAAAGTTAAAACTAGTGGTGGGTACAAAATGACTCATGACGATATATGGTGGGTACCCACCGTCGCCGAAATCGACGCCTATGAAAACATCTCCCCCTCTGTTTTTTTCACAAATCGCACCCTGAGTATATGATTTACTGAGACAATGAAGCATTTGTTACCCTGCCTGTGAAAAACAGTCTTATGTCTCGTTCATTCATTTTACTATGATTTCAATCTTTGACAAAATCTTAATCAGTCAGTATTAAATATATCAAGGTTATATTTTCACACAGTGCTCTTTACATTGATGATTTTATGTAGAAAACAATCAATATTTTTTTTTAGATGCATATTCAATGGCAGGGTCACATTTAATCAATAAACATGATACACCGAGTCTTTGAGGGCAGATTAAAGGGTAACGTGAGTATTTCACCCTTTTTTTCAATAGGACTTTGTCCATTTTCCCAGAGCATCTCACATGGATATATTTTGATTCCGAGCCAGATGTCCTGGGATCAAGCACAAGCTTACTGCCAACAGAATCAATTTGACCTGGTCACTGTTCAAAGCAGTGAAGACTGGAAAATAATACAAGCAACAGTTCAACCTGCATTGACTTCAATGGCATGGGTCGGACTTTACAATGACCCTAAAAAGTGGTGGTGGACTTACCAAAATGAGACTTTGACATTCTCTGGTTGGGGTTCTTCCCAGCCAAACAATGTAGAAGGAAGACAAGAATGTGGTGAGATGGAACCTGAAGGATGGGACGATCGGCCATGCAGTGAACAATATCCTTTTTTTTGCTTCAATGGTAAGAAACAATGTCAAAACAGTATGTTGAACAGCATAACACATTTTATATACAGATGGCCTTTATTTATCTTATTTAATTTACTCAGATTTAAGATCTCAGCGCTACACACATATGCATGTAAAAATATAATATCAACAATGTATCAACAATTTGCAACCAGTCTCTGCTGACAGCAAACGGCATTCACTGCTCGTGTCTGAAGAGCTCGATACGGCTCACGTCAGACGAGTGGGGCAGCGTTGTGGCCTGGAGGACACATCTCGTTCTGAACCGAGATGTTCCCTTTCGGTTGTCCACTCGATGTTGTTTCGATGATGACAGTATGGGGTACCTATGTGAAACCCCACAACTCTGACCCATGTCTTGACGTCCATAAAGCAAGCATAGGCAGGTACAACGTGCCATACTGCCTGCTAAATGACATCATGACCTTCCAGTAAAGTGCAAGGGGGTCCTCATCTAAGGAGGAGCAGACGCCTCACCAGTAACACCAGCGGGGCGTTTACAGCAGATAGCATCGACTTAGCCACGAATTTGGCAAAAAATAAAGGATATAGAAAAAGTGTCACTACGGAGACCGTACCTCACCCACTGGGGGAGGTCGTATGGAGATAGACAATGGTCTAACCTGATGTGGCGAACACATGTCAAAAAACTCACAAAGTGGAGAACACACTGAAGCGGGTATACCGCTGGGGAACACTATCTATGTGAGATAGTGGAGAAAAATGACTGGATATAAATCCCAGTACTGGCAAAAGTGCTGATCCGAAGTTCTAAAGCTCCGTGTGTGTTCCCGGTCTCAAGATAACATGGGAGTCACTAGGCCCAAACTCCAGGCACTCATAGGAAACAGAGAGCACCTGCAGGTTCCCCACCTTCTTAATTGAGGCAAGTACTACTAAGAGAGCGGCCTTCATCGCAAGATGAGAAAGATCGTCTTCTCTTCAGGCTCAAAGGACCACAGAGAGGCCTAATGCAGGGTTCACACCAGACGCAGTAGATGGGGCAAGCGCGAGTGATTTACATGTTAAGTCAATGTATAGACGCAATTAGGCATCCTGCGGCGCGGTACACGCGCGTTATTGCAGGAAACGTGCAAGTTAAAAAATCTGAACTTCGGCGGAATTCGGCGCCGCGTTAACCAATCAGGACCTTGCTGAAGTAGTGAAGTGATTACAGGAAGCGAGCAGAGTGACTGAGTCTCAGCGGAGTTGCAGAAGCCCCTCCCATGATGCATATTTCCACGTGAATATCTCGAATTACTAGAATTTCATGCGCTAATGAAGCGAGTGAACTCAAATGTTCAAGCATCCAACTATGCGCGAATAGCAAATTTTTTGCCGCCTCTACCGCAGCTGGTGGGAATTGATGGTAAGGGGGATGAGGCGTGGTCTGGGTGGTTTTAACCTCTTTGCACCTTTCACGAACCTACAAATCAGTTCATGCTGTCCAAACAACATACCCTCAACATAGAGGCGATGGGCTGCCATAGCAGCCACACACACCTAGAGGGTAGACGGAGAAAGTCGTTTCTCTATTCCTTCTTGAAAAATGGACAACACTACACTGACAGTGCACCTCTGTGGGTCCTTCTGTGGGAGGGACAACAAGACGAAAAAAAAAGTCATAAATAGAGCCGCCTGTTGGGGAGGGGGGGCCTCTAGCCTGACTGATTGTTTGGCCACAGCAGGCGGAAGCTCCGCTAAGACATCTTTGTCTCATTCCAAAGCCAGACATGGAGGTTCCAGAGGTCTGACCTCAGTTGCCAGATCATGCCCTGCCCCTGAAACAGAAGGTCCTGCCTGAGGGGAATTGGCCAAGGAGGGGTGATCGCTAGTAGCAAGAGCTCCAAGTACCAGGTCTGGTTTGACCAAAGGGGAGCAACCAGAACAATATGATGCTCTTCCTCCCTAACTTGCTTAAGCAATAAGGCTCACTGGGGAAGGCGTACCACTACATCCATGCCGAGGGTAACCTCGGACAGAGGAAACAACAACAGGCAATGGGTGTCGTCCAATGAAGCAACAGGTCAACACATTCTATCCTCAAAGGAAAAAAAACGTGCGAGTTTGGGGAGGGTATCTGGCAAATATATTGCATAGCTGAGACAGATCTTACATAATACCAAAGGACAGGTTGATCAGCAAATCTATGCCAGAGAGTGTCAGTCTTGCTGCTTTTGTTTAGGTTGTTTCCTGATTAAACTAAAACTTCCCTCTTATTTTACACATTTTTGTGTAGGATTCTGTCCAAACCTTAATGCATTGTGCAGAAATCTTATTCATTTTAACCAATTTGAGTCTTGCTAATTATGTTTTTTTTTACAGAGGGTGATACAGGAGAAAAACGTTTTGTTTTTATCAATAATACCTGGATGTCATGGCATGATGCTCAGAGATACTGCAGACAGCATCACACAGACCTGGCCACCATTCGGAGTCAACCTGAGCATTTCAAGCTGACGGATATGATGATAGGATATAAAAGAACATGGCTTGGTCTGTTCAGACCCTGGAGGTGGTCAGACGGAACAAATGTCAGCACTTCCTCTATCACCTGGGGGATTGGACAACCTGACATGACTGGGACAAACAAGCTTTGTGGTGCTGCAGATCCTGATGGTCTAATAGACGATCTGTCCTGCTCAGATAGCCTTCCTTTCATTTGTACACAATGTAAGTTCCATGAAGAGCCGATTCTAGACTTCTGGGGGCCTAAGCACCTATGTGGGGGGGGGGCTGTCAGGGCAGTCATAAAAACTCATTCACTGTCTCTGCTTAAATGTAGCTTTCATCAAAATGTTGGCTAAAACATTATCTTATAGCTGTACATTTTTGCCATATGAACATTACTGTGACACTCAGAATACTTTCTAATTATAACATTGCCATGTGTTTCTGAAAAGCTCTTAACTCCTACCACGCCATTGACAAGTTATCTCGTCAATTAAGAGAAAACGCTTCCCTGCCAATGACGAGTTTTTACAGCAATCCATATTTATGCTATTGTCCACTAGGTGGTGCTCTTACACAACTTATAAAACACTGAAGCATCCACTGATCTAAAAACAGTAAAAACTCATGAAAAAATGCTGGTGCTGGGTGGCAACATTTTTTAAAACGCTGGCAGGGAAAGAGTTAATCTGTTACAATGGTTAGAAAACAAGGTCTACTGACAAATATATTAGTTAGAAAATGTAGAACATCACAGAAACAAATAAAAAAAGTATGAATAAAATAAAACCAAAATTGTATTTATAATACACAGTAGACTATTCATGCATTTATGGCAAATAACATACCCATTTATTTATTATATGATATAGTATAAAACCCAGCAACTATTTTTTTTAAGTATTTTAAATATTTAAAGTTTACGATTGTTTTTTTTATGAAGAAAAGAGCAAAAGTGATCACACTTCCCTGTAGATATCAGATCTGGTGTACACTTATTCAAAAATTGTCGCCAGAAGAAGCGATGATAAGTCATCTTTGATTGTGAAATAGCATTGGCTTTTGTGTGTCTTGTCATCAATTGCATAATTACGTTGACTGAGTATGTGAAGCGCTATTGGCTGTCGTGAGCAACTGCATCATGCTCTAATGTTCCGGTTTATATTTGAATGAGATCTGACTGTTTGCTTAGCATTTATGGATTTTTTCATATAAAGTGATTGTTTGGCATCAGTTCACAAGGTTTGCAACACGAATTGTTTGTAATACTTTTATACTGTTTTTTTTTGTTTCCACTAGATGGCAGTAGAGCACAGATAAGTACATGCAATAGAGAGTAAGCGAGGAAGTGAAGTGTTGTATTGCTGATAGTTGTGCAGATATGCTCTCGGACTTAAACACAAGTTTATTTGAATGTTGCTGGTTCTTTTATTCTTCATTACTTTATACAACACCACAAATTGGCGACGAGGATACCATGTACTGCAGTTTTGCTTTGCTTTTAAAAATGTCTGTGAATGTTCCTGCTCCAGCGATGTTTTTGCCCTGTCCGGGGGACCCGTCATTGCCATTTGATATGTGGCTGCGGATGTTTCAAAACTACTTGCTAGTGATTAATGTGACGGGGGATGCTTGGCCTGATGTCCGCAAGAGAGCCAATTTACTACACTGTTTGGGAACGGAAGGACAGGGGATTTTTTACGCTCTACCAGATACAGTTGAAACTTATGCCTCTGCTATCCATGCAGTGGAGAAACACTTTACTCCAAAAGTTAATATTGTGGTCGAACGGTATGCATTCAGAAAGCGAGCTCAATTCCCACATGAGACTACAGCACAATATGTAGCTACCTTACGTGCCCTTGCAGCCACCTGTGGTTTTGATGATAAATCAGATGACATGATACGTGATTAATTACTGGAACATTTGCTTAGTGACAGTATTAGAGAAAGATTGCTATTGGAGGCAGACCTTACACTAGATACAGCTGTTACTCTTGCAACACAGATGGAGGCTGCTGCTGACCAAGCCAAAAAAATGATTTCAGACAGAGGAGCGCTGAGTCCCAGTACAAGCTATGCACTACAAATCTCACAAACCTGTAAACAAACAGCATCGCCGCCCTGCTAAACCACACGCCACCGTTACTCCTTTGCATAGATCTTGCTTTAGATGTGGTTCTGATAAGCATTTAGCAAATTCCACTCAATGTCCTGCTGCACATGCTCAGTGTAAGTCTTGTAATAAAAAGGGACATTTTGCTCGTGTTTGTCGTTCTGTACCAACAAGTAAAGTACATGAAGTACAGTTACCTGATGTGACTATATTGTATACAGGCAATACTGATCATACCTTAAAGAGACTTTTTTGCAATGCAACCATCTATACACCAGCCTCTGCTGCCAAGGAGATACAACTTACTGTTGATACTGGCTCTGCAGTCTCCATTCTGCCACAACACGTCTACAAACAATATTTTAGCTCCACTCCTTTGTCATCATCAACTGCTAGACTTGTGACTTATACACAAACACACATCCCAGTGCTCGAATGTCTTCATGCCGAGGTGTGTATATCAAACTCCAGCGCTCCAGCCACATTCTTTGTGGTAGAAGAAGGAACTGCATTACTAGGAATGGACTTAATTACTACATTGCACCTCTGTATTAATGCTGATTCTGTTACCACCTCAGATAAAGGTCAGCGCACAGCCATATACCTCCATTCTTTCTTTTTGTAACGATTATAGGAGAGACCCAAGCAGAAGCATCAAGCTCTTCTATAATGCAAGGGGGTTTTCAAGAATTCATCTGATGCAAAGCTGACATCAAATGCTCCGCCACGTCTGATTACCATGGGTGTTGGAGGAAGAACCAAACTCTACCAAAACTTCTTTTGGGATTTATGGCACCAATATAACGCCATACTGGCAAGGCAAGCTGACACATGAACCTGGGGCTCTCAGTGTCTCTACCTACTAAAGGTGAGTACACAGGAGGAAACTGGTTCAACACCAACACTATAAAACCTAGTGAATGTATTGGGTTTTGCCCAGCCCTCAGCCCTACAAATGTCTTTCAGCGAGGCGCCGCGCGCCAGCGCCCATGAAGACGCTATGCTCCAAGTGGCATGCACCCGTAACCTGAGCGGGCACGGGAGGTCTTGCGATTGATATGCAAGGGAAACGGTGTCCACTATCCAGTGTGACAGCCTCTGCTTGGAGACAGCTTTTCCCTTCTGCTGTCCTCCGTAACAGACAAAGAGCTGATCTGAGGTCCTAAAGCTTCGCGTTCGGTCCACGTACAGTCGCAAAGCGCGGACGGGACACAGCAAAGCTAAGGCTGGGTCTGCCTCCTCTGGGGGCAGTGCTTGCAGGCTCACCACCTGATCTCTGAAAGGAGTGGTGGGAACTTTGGGCACATAGCCAGGGCTGGGTCTCAGTGTAACACTGGAGTCAGCAGGCCCGAACTGTAGGCACGACTCGTCGACCCTACCCTCTTTATCGAGGCCAATGCGAGTAGGGTCAAAGTTTTCATAGAAAGAAACTTGAAATGCGCTGACTGGAGAGGCTCGAAGGGGGCGTCCTGGAGAGACTTTGGCAACACGGACAGATCCCAAGAGGGTATGGAGGGGGGATGGGATGGATTCAACCTCCTCACCCCCCCTAAGAAACCTGATGACCAGGTCGTGCTGACCAACCGACCTGCCTGCTATAGGGGCATGGTAGGCGGAAATTGCCGCAGCATAGACCTTAATGGTGGAGGGGGACAGCCTTCTCTCCAACCGGTTCTGTAAAAAAGAAAGCACGACGCCGATCGGGCAATCCTGGGGGTTCTCTTGCTGAGAGGAACACCACTCGACGAATAGGTTCCACTTCAGTGCGTAAGCCTGTCTAGTAGAATTGCACTTGAGCATTGACTGAACACGTTCCTCTGTAAGACGTGCCGTAAGTTCGACCGAATCCAAAATCATACCGAGATAAGAGATCCTCTGCGTGGGGCAGAGTTTGCTCTTTTCCCAGTTGACCCGAAGACCCAAGCGGGCAAGATGCCTGAGCACCATGTCCCTGTGTTCGCAAAGCTGCTCTCGAGTCTGTGCTACTATGAGCCAGTCGTCGAGGTAAGCAAGGATGCAAATGCCATGTTCCCTGAGGGGAACGAGGGCACCCTCCGCGACCTTCGTGAAGACACGGGGGGACAGGGAGAGCCCGAAGGGCAGGACTTTGTACTGATATGCTCGTCCGTCGAACGCAAAGCGGAGAAAAGGCCTGTGTCGGGGGAGTATCGAGACATGAAAGTACGCGTCCTTCAGGCCGATGGCTGCAAACCAATCCCCTGGATGGACACATTGAAAAATACGTTTCTGCGTTAACATCTTGAACGGCAGTTTGTGAAGTGCACGATTCAAAGTACGCAGGTCGAGGATCGGTCGTAACCCACCGCCTTTCTTGGGTACTATGAAGTAGGGGCTGTAAAACCCCGACCTCATGTCGGCTGGAGGGACCAGCTTTATCGCGTTCTTCGCCAGAAGGACAGCGATCTCCGCACGCAAGACGTGGGCATATACATCTTTCACCGTGGTGAAGAGGACGCCCGCAAATATGGGGGGACGCCGGGCAAATTGGATCGCATAGCCGAGTCTGATGGTGCGAAGAAGCCACCGCGACGGGCTGGGGAGCTCTGACCAGGCTTCCAGGAACCGTACGAGCGGGACTAGAGGCACTACAGACGTACCCACAGTAGGGCAGCCAAGCGAAGCCGAGATGCCCACAGCGGTGCGCTGTATAGGCGCCCGTGAGGGGACAGGCGAGCGTATGGGAACACTCGCCCGGCTCCGCTGTTGGACGGCCGGGCAGCGAGGATGCCCGTGCACGTCCGCTGGCAAAGGAGGAGTGAGCGGGCGGGTTGGCTCCAGAGGGCCACCCAGCGTGCTCATCACTCTCTAATAACCTGGAGAAGGAATAGGAAATTGCTCTTTTGGTGAAGTTGTGGGTACCGGCTGAAAAGCCGGCCGAACAGAAAAGAACTGTAACAAAAGATTCTCCACCCGGCCCTCCTCCGGGGGAGGGAGCGGTGCGGTCACCGTCTCCCCGAGAGCAGTCCTCGCCATCTCCAGGTGACCCATCTCAGGGCCGCTTACCTCTGTGCTTCCTGCCAGGGTTCACGGGATGCTGGACGGGCGGGGCGCCCTGCCGACGACTGGATCCACAACGCCATTTAGGTTGCTGCGGGGGCAGCGCGGGACCTGAGGCGGCCGCCGGTGGATGCCCTCGGCGGGAAGCAGGCTGAGGCGCTGCCGCCGGCGCAGCGATGGTAGCAGCGGGCTGACGCCGAGGCAGTATGTGACGGATTGCCTCGGTCTTCTTCTGTGCGGCCGAAAACTGCTGGGTGAAGCTTTCGACCGCATCGCCGAAGAGGCCGGCCTGGGATATGGGGGCGTTCAAGAACCGTGTCTTGTCCGCCTCGCTCATATCGGCCAGGCACAGCCAGAGATGGCGCTCCTGGACCACAATGGTGGACATCGCATGCCCAACAGCCTGTGCGGTGACCTTGGTCGCCCGTAGCGCCAGGTCGGTAGCCGCACGCAGTTCTTTAAGGGCATGGTCGTGACCACCCTCGTGCAGGTCCCCCAGTGCCTTGGCCTGATGGACCTGGAGCAGTGCCATGGCGTGCAGGGCTGAGGCCGCTTCCCCACAGGCCCTGTAAGTAGCTCCCATCAAAGCGGACGAGTACTTACAAACCCGCGAGTGCAGGGACGGCTTATCCCTCCATGAGGCAGCGGTGGCCGGACACAGCTGCATCGCGACCGACCGCTCCACAGTTGGGATAGCCGTGTACCCCTTGGCAGCCTCGCCGTCGAGAGTGGTGAGGGGGGAAGGCTTTTGACTCGGTTTGCGCTGCGAGCCCCGACGGCGGCAGCGGGTCCGAGCCGACATCCGAGAGTGACTGCCCACCCTCCGATGCTGCGACCGACATACGGTCCTCATCGGGAGAGCCGAAGTATAGGTGTGGTACGCTTGGTCCACTACCTCCCTCCGAACTCTCAGCTGGCAGCGGAGCTGAAGAGTGAGAGGACCCGGAGGGTTGGTTCCCTGCGGGGAACACTCCCACTGTCACCCGTGGCAGCCCGGAGCTCTTCAACACCGACCCGCAATGGGAACATGAACCATCCATGAACGCTGCCTTGATCTGACCATCCGACGGTCCCATAAATCAACCACATCCAGAAACACACGGACGGAACGCCATCTTTAAAAAGCCGTGAAACCGCCCGTGGGGCACAGGGAAATGTAGTCTTTAAAAAGACACAAATCACTGGGCAGCTCTTTTTGTGAGGAAACTACTCTTTTAGTGCAGATGGAAGATGAAGCATACAGGGGAACAGTAACCACACGCTCTGACTTAAACTTAAAAATGAACACAGGCAGTGGAAGCCGCTGTAGCGCTATCACGCCAACAACTACACACAGGTTCCTACCAACAAACACACAAGTTGCTTCTAACACAACTGCAGAAGCAGTGCACAGCTGATGGCTCCGAAGCGAATTGCTACTGAATGCAGTCTATTGCTGGCATTTATACCCATCTGGCGGGGTGGAGCCAGCATTATGCAAATACTGCATGCCAACATTCATTGGCTCTTTTACATACAAGCGAAGCTGATTGGTCTCTCTATGCGAGTTCCCAATTCGTCGGTCACGACGTGACGTCGTAGTGACCGACTGAAAGGGAACCATACAGCAGACTGCCTTTCACGTCTCCCTCTGGATATGCCAGCAGACCTTTCTACAGATGTGGAACCTGAACTTGTAGCAGTAATTACTTCCACATTAAGTTCCCTTCCTGTCTCTGACTTTCTTACTGCTTGTTCTTCATGCCCAGAAATGCTAGCTCTACGTGAACAGATCACCTATGGCTGGCCTCCTTCCATACGGGCTGTTACACAAGATTACGTGCCCTATTACAAACTCAAAAATTAACTGTCATTTCAAGACCAGTAATTTTTCGTGGCTCCAGATTAGTGGTGCCTGTCTCTTAGCGCCATGCGCTGATCAACCTGGCTCATGAAAGCCATCAGGGGATTGTACTCACTAAACAGTGCCTGTGCAGCTTTTACTGGTGGCCTCGTATGGACTCTGAATCCCAGACCTGTATATCTGCCTGTGTCCCCTGCCAGACTAGCGATAAAACAGCTCTCACTCGTCCAGCTCCCCTATGACCTGTTCCACTACCGGATGGTCCCTGGAAGAAATTAGGCCTTGACATTGTTGGGCCGTTTGAGACTGCTGTCCCTGCTTGTCTTTATGCTGTAATGTTGACCGACTACTATTCAAAGTGGCCTGAACTTGCCTTTTGCCCTTCTGCTACTGCTGACTGTGTCATAGACTTTCTGACCACTGTATTCAGCCGTCATGGTAATCCAGAAACTATTGTTATGGACAACGGGACAAAGTTTACGTCAGCTGCCTTTAATGCATTACTTCAGGCTAGATGTATACATCACTACAAGACGTTTGTGTATTACCCTGCAGCCAATGGGGCCATTGAGAGGTTCCACCATGCTTTGAAAAGTTGTATACAAACCGCCATCCTGCAGTCAGAGCCTTGGAAGGAAGCAGTGACAAACTGGCTTCAAGTGTATCGCGCTACACCTCATGCCACTACTTCAACCTCACCTTATGAACTGCTCTATACGTAAAATGCGAATCAGACTGAACATTTTGCCCATTGCGCATGTACCAAATTCATCCATTCATGACACTGTGGAAAGGAAACAAGCCAAGATGAAGCAGTACACTGACACTAAGCGGCATGCACGCACTCCATCTTTTGTTGTAGGTGACAAGGTGAGGGTCAGACTCCCTCGGTTAGTGCCTAAAGCACATCCCAGGTTCTCTGCACCCTTAACAGTAGACAAGCGTGTGGGCCCAAACACTTTCATGCTAAGTGACGGGAAGAGATGGAATGCCACACACTTGGCTCGTTCTACTGTGCCTGAAAATAGACACCAAGATTCCACACTATCTTGCCTACATCCCCCTCAGGGGTCTTCTCCAAAGCAGCCACATGTTAGAGTTAAACCTAAGTGGCATAATGACTTTGTTATGTAATTGATTGAGATTTTGAGTTTTAAGGCTTATTATTTGGTTGAACTCAACTGTTGAATGTGTATACATTACAACTGTTCTTGATTTCATAAATGCTAAAGCAATCCATTGTAATTGTGAAAGCCTTGTCTACCTGACATAATAATTTTGCCAGTCCTTAATTTCTCTGTAACTATTGTTGCTAACTCGGTGGTTCATTCATTCTTTAAGGTGAAAGTGTTTAATCACTTAAGTAGGGTTTTCCCTAAACAGAGGGGAAATATGTTATGTTCTGTGAATCAATATTGTTCTGAGTTTCCACTAGATGGCAGTAGAGCACAGATAAGTACAAGCAATAGAGAGTAAGCGAGGAAGTGAAGTGTTGTATTGCTGATAGTTGTGCAGATATGCTCTCAGACATTAAACACGAGTTTATTTGAAAGTTGACGGTTCTTTTTTTATTCTTCATGACTTTATACAACACCACACTCCTCTCCTCAGATGCTGTGACGAAATGGCATTCCGCACACAATTCTCAAAACAGCCAAAAGATAGCGGCGTTTATTGGTCAATTTGATATTACAAAACCGATATCCCTTATCCTGGAAAATGCTTAAATATCGGTATGATAGTTAGAAGTTACACGAAGTATGATAGTTATGAAGTTAAAAAATAATGCAATCAGTACTTTTCATCCTAACTCTCATTAAGCCTGCATCTCTAAAATATCAACAGGGTCAAAGAAGGCAATTCTGAGATTGGAGGTGAAATCTAATGAGAATCTAAATGACCCCGCAGTGATGGAAACCATCTTAAAATCGGTAAGTATTAAATTATTTTTGTTGAAACTAGAATGCAGCAAAGGGCAAAATTCATTGAATACAATAGTCAAACTTTATTATGACTTTGGTGCAGGGGTTTATATGTTGATAATATCGGTGAGTTTTTGAAAAATTTGTAATATATTCGATTAAATTATTTAGCAAATTGTTAAAACAACAATTAAGATAAAATCTCAAACAATAAATCTTGAACACCCCTTCTTTGGTGTTGCATGTTTTATTTTAAACATTAAAGCAAGACTATTGTGTTCTTGAGCCATCCTGCAGGGTGCTAGAAACTAGTGATGTGACATCTGAAGCGAAGCTCCGGAGCTTGTGTCGAGCAAAAAGGGGCGTTCCAGATGAAGCCCCGATTCGAGGCTTGTATCGTTTCCGTGAAAATCACGTGACGATGACAAACGAGGCCTCGTTTTCTGTTGAATACGTCATTGCTTCACTCTAAGTATCGCCTCCGGATAAAAATGATTCGAAACTCGCGCCTCTTGTGGGTTTTGCAGTACGTTTGCATTGGTGTTGAGGTGTTGGTTGTACGTAGTGGCGAGTTTGTAGAGAGTTTGTAGTATATTTATCATTATATATCATAGCCTTTATTATATATTATGTTACACTTAGTTTAGACGATTATTAGAGTAAATTATACATAGCCTAAGAAAGTAGATCATTAGAGTAAATTAGCATTATATCTAGTTCTAATACCTATAATACGTAATTATTTTGCTATATATATTATGATATATATATAGCCTATATTAGTAGTAGTTTTTTTATTATATATATAGTATTGCTGTTATTATTATTATTATTATAAGACTAGACTGTATTAGGGATAGCCTAGGAGGACTGAGGATCCATTGGGATATTGAAACAAACAGAAGCTCCAATATCCCAATTTATATAAGCTGGCACTGACCTTCTAATGTTGTCCAGCATCATCAGTGCCTTGTGAAAGGGTGTTTTCTAAGGCTTGAGAGGAGCTTTCTAAAAAGAGAAACTGCTTCAATCCAAATACTGTTAAAAAACTTTTGTTTTAAATAAAAACCAGTAAACACTTTTCCGTGTTGCAGTTTGCTGTTTCACACTTCCAGTCCCATAAGCATTGCACTATTGCACCCCTCAGTCCCATAAGCATTGCACTATTGCACCCCTCAGTTCAATAAGCATTGCACTATTGCATTCCCAGTCAGCACTGCACTCATAATAATTTATTTATACTCATTCGGGGCATTCACGGTTATCAATAACCCAAAGAACTACTGAACAGTTGAACACAAAGTTGTGTATGTATGAGTTGTGTGTACATAGGTTAACACAAGCAGAGTAAAATACTTTATTTAATACACAGGCAATAGATAAAGCCCACACCACGACAATTTGGTTGCTCAGAATGAATAGATTTGTGTGCAATACATTGCTTTCCACAGCAGGTGTCACTAGAGAGCACACTGTTCATGAGGCTTCGGGTAACTGAACCTTTTGGCGAACCAATGGGCTGGAAAGCCTCAGTGGTTCAGGAAGCCTCATTTGGCCATCACAACTAGAAACAGTGCATTGTCACTGGCTAAAAATTTAGTCATTCTGATGTGCAGGCTAATTGGAACTATCTGATTGCAACACTGGGAACTATTGGCCTGCATGTCAAGAGTTTGATTAGATTAACAACACAACTCTTTCATTTACATATGACATAGGTCAGTCATCAGTGTAAGAGTGGTGTAAAAGCAGTAATGAAGCATTCATTCTGTTCTTCAGATAAATCAGAAACTAAAGGATCATGGGATAGAGAAGGAGACAACACTGACATGGAAAGTGCAACCAGATGAAAATGTTTTTACAAAAAAAGAGGACAAAAGAGGTGCTGAGGAAAAAAATCTTAACCAAACAGAGTGTTCTGACTTTCTTTTTGAACTACAGTAGCACACGTAGCACATTAAGATATATTTAGGATATATATACACGTAGCACATTAGGATATATTTAGGATATATATACACGTAGCACATTAGGATATATTTAGGGCTGTTATTTTACACTAACTCTATTTATAGCCTGTTCTAATATTCTGTGCTGATGTGTATTATGTTATACCTCTAAGTGAGATATATAGGATATATATATATATATATAACCAAAAAGCAAAAAGTTAAGGAACTTCTGCTTTAAAATTAAATTGAAGGTTTAAAAAAACTCTTCATTGTATAATTTATATATTTAGTATGTATGTTTCATGTATCAACTCTTTCCCCACCAGCATTTTTCATGATTTTCTCAGAAAATGCTCTTCTTTAAAAATATAAACATACAATATATCAAATGAAAGAACAGACCCTCTGCTTTCAAAAAATAAAAAACTTCATTAGTTATCTTTTATCACCTCTGAAATATTGGTAGGTTTCTTAAAACACAACATTTTGAGCAAAAAGCTGAGATAATTTTGCAGAGAGATCCTCAAAACTTAGACGTACATACAGATGGGGCGATACTTCTGGGTTTTATAAGTCGCGGAAGTGCGCCACCTGATGGATAATAGCGGTATTGCGGATTGACGAGATAACTCGTCAATGGCGGGGAAAGAGTTAAGGCTATTAATGTTTTGTTGCATTTCTAAAAGTTTTAAACTACATTAAAGATTGCACACAGAGCTATACCGTTTTCAATTTTCTTTCAGCACAGTATCACTCAAAAAAACGATTCCTGGCAATATTTACTTTTAAGTATTTGGATCATTTAGATTTTATTTAAATACTCGTTTTTCAAAATATATGTAATCCATACACGGATTGGCAATCTGTGCGTTCTGGAAAAGTCCAGAACGGCTGTTCAACGGAGGGCCGTCGCCCGGCCGTGGGCAAAAAAGTCTAATAACGCAACATGTACAGCCAACAGCAGGGGCACTAATACGATCACTTATATGCTGCTACGTGTAAAAAAAAAACGAAGAAGAAGAGTCGGCCTACTAGACGTGATTGGTCCACGGATTCCCGGAATTCGCGAGCCTGAGCATCCACAGCCTGGTCATGATAAGGGACAGACAGAAGCCGTTTCTCAATGTCAAGGAAGGATCCTCGGAAGCCAGAATTTCGAGGATGCTACATCATCGACATCCGTCGAATGACTGTTCCAATGTCTAGGATCCTCGAAATCTCAGCCAAGGACTGAGTCCTTCGTTCGAGAAATATCCCATAAACAGGAAAAGATCGAATGTGTATCCTTTGCGCTCTTCATGTGCTGAAATCACCCACAATCCTATGCGCGCAGCACCGAAAGCACACCTTTCAATCCCACAATGACGTGCACTTGCTAGCCTGTTCCATTTAACGTAAGGTATCAGACGTCCCGAAATCTAAGCTGCTGTCCCGAATTCTGCTCTAATTGTCCCGAAAATTATACTGAAGCAAAATCTTAAAGTAGTAGTAGTAGTAGTACATTTATTTATAGAGCACATATAAAAACAACCACAAGGTTGACCAAAGTGCTGTACAATACTTAAAAGTAACCACTTCAACAGAGCAAAATAAAATACACAGTAAAAAGTAATTAGTTATTAAACACTATGGATAAGAAATAAGATTTAAGCTTAAATTTAAAAGTGGAAAGGGATGGTACCATTCGAATAGATACTTGCAAGCTATTCCATAGTTTGGGGCCAGCCTTTGCAAAGGCTCTGTCCCCTCTATGTTTTAGCTTGGTCCTGCACACAGACAGTAATCCAAGATCACCAGACCTAAGTGACTTGGTTGGGTTATGAGGGTGTACTAAAACAGAAAGATAGTTTGGAGCCAAGCCATGTAGACATTTATACACAAAAACTAATATTTTATAATCTATTCTGGATTTAACTGGAAGCCAACACAAAGTCCTCAATATGGGAGTGATATGGTCATATTTTTTGCTGCCAGTTAAAAGTCTTGCTGCTGCATTCTGAACCATTTGTAAACGCCCAACAGATGAACAATTAGCTCCATAATAAAGTGAATTACAGTAGTCAAGTCGTGTGGTAATGAATGCATGAATAACGGTTTCAAAATTCTTAGCGGAAAGAAAAGGTTTGACTTTAGCTAGGCGACGTAGATGAAAAAAACATGATTTGACCACTGAATTGATCTGTTTGTCAAACCGGAGTTCTGAATCAATTAAAAAGCCAAGGTTTTTAGCGCACTGAGTAACATAAGGACTTAAAACACCAAGATCAAGAGTATTACGATCATAAAAGTCACTTGGTCCAAAGATCATAACCTCAGTTTTTTTTCTCATTTAAGGCTAAAAAATTTTGTGAAAGCCATGATCTAAGATCCTGTACACATGCTATCAAAGCCTTAATAGAACATGAATCATTGCGTTTTATGGGAAGATACAACTGTGTGTCATCGGCATATAAATGAAACGATACACCATGTTTGGAGAGCAGAGATCCCAGTGGTAGCATGTATAAAGAAAAAAGTGTTGGAGCAAGGATTGAACCCTGTGGAACACCACATGAGAGGTGTGCTACTGAAGAAGTATACTTTCCAATACATACTGAGAAATTCCTGTTTGTTAAAAATGACCGAAACCATTTGAGAACAGTACCCCGAATGCCTACATAATGTTCCATGCGAGAAATTAAGATGTCATGATCCACCATATCAAATGCTGAGCTGAGATCTAAAAGCACCAAAGCAACAGCATTCCCATTATCCGTAGACAACATAATATCGTTTGTGACTTTCAATAATGCAGATTCAGTACTGTGAAATTTTCTATAACCAAATTGAAAAGTTTCATACACTGAGTTTAAGGTTAGAAAGGCCTGAAGTTGTGTAAGTACCACCTTTTCTAAAATTTTTAAAATAAATGGGAGATTGGAAATTGGTCTAAAATTACTTAGCACTGAAACATCAAGGTTGGGTTTCTTCAGAATAGGTGTGACAGAAGCATGTTTTAAACAGTCAGGCACAATGCCAGTAGTCAAACAGATATTAATGAACGTAGAAAGATCGGACCCTACGATGTCTACAATTTTCTTTAGAAACCACGAGGGAATAACATCATATTGACATAAAGTGGGTTCCCCTTCGAGGGAACTCGAGCTGCGTCGCCGAAGCTACGCTATGGGAACGCCCTCTGCGTGATTGCGTCTGAAGCACGTATGTCAAATCAGTCCAATGGTCAAGTGACACGTCATAGGCGGGTGACGTGGGAACCAGGAAGCTATAAAAAGAGCACCCGGCAAGCCGACTTCAGCTCTTTGTGCCTCAGCAAGCGAGTGTGTGTCATTATCATGTCTAAGCAAAGTTTTAAGGAGTGTGCTTCCCCGTGTCCTCGTTTCATTACGAGCGAGGACTCGCATCGTCTTTGTGTTATGTGCCTCGGGGCACAACACGCACGATCATCTCTTGAGAGGGGTGGTTGTGCACATTGTGAAAGGATGCCGCTCCGTACGTTGCGCTCGCGGCTCGCTCTCTTCGAGGAGGGTGGTGAGCCGCGTGTTCCCCACGGTTCTGGCCCCGCTGCTGCCGAGGCAGGGCGGAAGCTGCGATCGTGGGGATCACAACTAGATCTCGCGGACGAGCTTGAGACGGGTCTCCCCCTTTCTCAGCCTTCACCCGCGGGATCTAGCGCCCCGTCTCTGGATTCGGAAGCACGCGCTGCGGTTTCTTCCGCCCAGGGCGGGAGCCCAGTTTTGCATGTATCGTCGTCCGAGGAAGTCGATATTATGTCTGTGGACGTGGTGGACGCTGAGGAGCCTTCTCATTCGTCCCCCGCGTTCGATGATTTGATGGAGGTTGTCACTAATGCTGTGGCTCGCTTAAAGTTAGACTGGCCGGCGGAAACACAGAGCGCTCGTCCTCAGAGCATGTTAGACGAGCGTTTTTTAAAGCAAAAATCTCAACCTTCGCGGCGCAACATGCCTTTTTTCCCTGATCTCCACAGCGAGCTGTCGAGATCATGGAAAGCTCCGTATTCGGCCCGTGTTCATACCCCTCACGCCGCCATGTATTCCAACATTGTGGGGATGGGTGAGCACGGGTATTTAACGATGCCCCGGGTGGAGCAGACGCTTGCGAGCTATCTCTCCCCCGCTGCGGCGTCATCTTTAAAATCGCCTTCGCTTCCCACGAAACCGGTTAGGTTAACCTCGTCTTTAGTGGGTAAAGCGTATAAGTCTGCAGGGCAGGCTGGGGCTTCACTGCATACCCTAGCTGTCTTACAGGCGTACCAAGCAGAACTACTTAAAGATTTGGATACCGAGGCGGGGGGTACGTCTGATGTTTTTAAAGAGCTTCGTCGAGTCACTGATGTGTCACTCAGGGCGATTAAAGAAACTGCGAAAGCCGTGGGTAGATCGATGGGAGCTCTCGTAGCCACGGAACGCCATTTATGGCTTAATCTGTCTGAGCTTAAATCCTCAGATAGGGCTTTCCTCTTAGACGCGCCCGTTGCGCCCTCTGGTCTTTTCGGCGATGCCGTTAATACTGTCGTCGAGAGATTTACGGAGGCTCGTAAGCAGTCGGCGGCGTTCGAACGCTATCTCCCCCGCCGTGCTCTTGATTCTAGGGCTGCTGGGCTTGTGTGCCTCGTGCGCGGGGCACGCAAGACCTCTCTCCGAGGAGGGAGGCATTAATATCACCCAGGTTGAACCCTGCCAGTTTGGTTCAGGGCACCGGGGAAAGTTTAAGCAGTACACAAAAAGCCAGTCTCGAGAGGCTGGTCCCCCTTATAGAAAATTCGGCAGCGTGGAAACTCCTGCCAAACGTGTCTCAGTGGGTTTTGCAAATAATAGAAAAGGGCTACAAAATTCAGTTTTGCAACCAGCCACCCCATTTCAACGGCGTGTTATCTACCATAGTGGGTGCTGGGCAGGCTCTAATAATGGAACAAGAAGTAGAAACTCTCTTGTGCAAGGAAGCCATAGAATGTGTTCCTCCTCACAACAGGGTTTTACAGCCGCTATTTCATAGTTCCAAAGAAAGACGGGGGGTTACGTCCGATTTTAGATCTACGTCATCTGAACCGGTCTGTTGCAAAACTAAAGTTCAAGATGTTAACTATAAAGCAGATCGTCACACAAATCAGATCCGAGGACTGGTTTGTGACGATAGATCTAAAAGACGCGTATTTTCACATATCTATCCTCCCGCAACACAGGAGATTCCTGAGGTTCGCCTTCGGGGGCGTGGCTTACCAATATCGGGTTCTCCCTTTCGGTCTATCTCTGTCACCCCGTACATTTACAAAGTGCATGGATGCAGCGCTGGCTCCATTACGACTCCGGGGCATCCGTGTCTTAAACTACATAGACGATTGGTTAATTTTAGCCCAATCAGAGAGTATGGCAGCGCAGCATCGAGATGCTGTGCTGACCCACATGAGAGAACTGGGGTTAAGGCTAAATGCAAAGAAAAGCATGCTCTCTCCAGTACAGAGGACAGCTTTTCTTGGCGTTATATGGGATTCAACGACAATGCAGGCACATCTGTCCCCTGCTCGTGTGGAATCCATTCTTTTGGCTGTAGGCAGAGTGAAGTTAGGCCAGTCACACACTGTAAAACAATTTCAGAGATTGTTGGGGCTCATGGCAGCAGCGTCCAATGTGATACCCCTTGGGCTGCTTCACATGAGACCGCTACAGTGGTGGCTCAAAACCAAAGGGTTTTCCCCGAGGGGCAACCCGTTCCGTCTGATCAAGGTCACGCGCAGATGTCTTCGTGCCTTAGATCTTTGGAAGAGACCATGGTTTCTCTCCCAAGGACTGATGTTGGGGGCTCAGTTCCGTCGAGTTACGATGACAACGGATGCTTCCCTCACAGGCTGGGGAGCAACTATGGGGAGCCATCTGGCTCATGGATTATGGGGGGCCAGGCAGCTCAGCTGGCATATAAATTGCCTAGAGATGATGGCAGTGTTCTACGCCCTGAGATGTTTCATCCCTCACCTGCGGGGCCATCACGTGTTAGTCCGGACAGACAATACGTCGGTAGTCGCGTACATCAACCACCAGGGGGGTTTGCGTTCACGCCCTTTGTACAAATTGGCGCGCCATATCCTTCTGTGGACACAGGGGAAGTTGCTGTCCCTCAGAGCAGTCTACATTCCCGGGTGTCTGAATCAGGGAGCAGACGTCCTGTCGAGACAGGGGCTGAGGCCCGGGGAGTGGAGGCTCCACCCTCAGGTGGTGGAGTCCATCTGGGCGAGATTTTACCAGGCGGAAGTGGATCTGTTTGCGTCCAGAGAGACGACACACTGTCCGCTATGGTTTTCTCTCACACTTCCAGCACCGCTGGGACTGGATGCCATGGTTCAGCCGTGGCCGAGGCTACGGCTGTACGCTTTTCCCCCGATCGCTCTGCTCCCGGGAGTTCTGGAGAGGGTTCGTCGCAACAACGTCCGCTTGTTGTTGGTAGCCCCACTCTGGCCGAACCGGATATGGTTCTCGGACCTGGTGTCCCTCCTCGACGGCTCACCTTGGGAAATACCCGTCAGGAGGGATCTCCTCTCTCTGGCGGGTGGCTCGATTCTTCACCCCCGTCCAGAGTTATGGAAACTGTGGGTCTGGCCACTGAGGGGGCCAGACTCATAGAATCTGGTCTCTCAGCTGAGGCTGCCGAGACCATTCTTCACTCCAGAGCTCCCTCCACGAGGAAGCTTTATGCCTTTAAATGGAGAGTCTTTACTTCCTGGTGCAGCAAACACCTGCACGACCCTGTGAACTGCCCAATTGGTACAGTCTTGGAGTTTCTGCAGGAAAAGTTCACCGCAGGGTTATCTCCTTCTACACTGAAGGTGTATGTGGCGGCCATCTCGGCTTACCATGTTCCTTTAGTCGGGCAGTCCCTTGGGAGAGACCCGCTGGTGGTTCGCTTCCTTCGTGGCACTCGGAGGCTGAGGCCTGTAGTCCGACCCAGGGTCCCAGCTTGGGACCTGGCCGTGGTGCTGGAAGGTCTGTCCTTGGCTCCGTTTGAGCCCATTGAGACCGTTCCAGTCAAGTTTGTGGCACTTAAGACAGTACTTCTGTTGGCAGTCACTTCTCTGAGGAGAGTGGGTGACCTTCAGGCCCTGTCGGTTTCCCCTACGTGCCTTGAATTTGCACCGGGGATGGTTAAGGCTTTCTTGTACCCAAGGCCCAGCTATGTGCCTAAGGTACCGACTAATGTGCCACGACCTGTTGTACTTCAGGCCCTCTGTCCTCCCCCATTTAGGGATAGGAATCAGGAAAAGCTTAACTTGGTGTGTCCAGTGCGAGCACTGGATGCCTATGTTCACAGATCTTCTTTGTGGAGAAGGTCTGAGCAACTGTTTGTGTGCTTTGGCTCGCCCAAGAAAGGCCTGCCGGCGACCAAGCAGACACTCAGTAAATGGATAGTTGAGGCTATCTCTCTGGCTTATGAGACCACTGGACGGCCTTCACCCATCGCCGTCAGGGCTCATTCTACTCGGGGTATGGCAGCCTCCAAAGCCTTGTGGCTAGGGGCTTCAATGCAGGATGTCTGTGATGCGGCAGGCTGGTCCTCTCCGCTCACATTCGTTCGGTTTTACGAGTTAGATGTTGGTGCTACGCCTGGAGCCCAGGTGCTTATGTCTTAAGCTGTGCGCATTTTTACACACAGACAGGCATTTGGTAGTATGGTGTTTTGGTACATCGTTCCCATAGCGTAGCTTCGGCGACGCAGCTCGAGTTCCCTCGAAGGGGAACGTCTCGGGTTACTAATGTAACCATTGTTCCCCGAGAAGGGAACGAGACGCTGCGTCTCCCTGCCATACTCCCTGCATCCCTGTCTCGCCTTGCTTCGGCACAATCTAGCTGAAGTTGGCTTGCCGGGTGCTCTTTTTATAGCTTCCTGGTTCCCACGTCACCCGCCTATGACGTGTCACTTGACCATTGGACTGATTTGACATACGTGCTTCAGACGCAATCACGCAGAGGGCGTTCCCATAGCGTAGCTTCGGCGACGCAGCGTCTCGTTCCCTTCTCGGGGAACAATGGTTACATTAGTAACCCGAGACGTTTTAAGTATGCTATAATATCTTTACAGGCTTGTACTGAAATGCGATCAAACACACTCCAAGTAACTGAAAGACTATTAATTTCAGACAAGGCATGTGGGGTCTGTGAGGATTGTGGTCTTGATGATTTAGTCTTATTAACAAAAAAGGACAAAAAGTTTTCACATAGTGAATTTGACACATCTGAGAAAACATTTACAACAGGATTTAAAACAGAGTCAATCGTTGAAAAGATTATTCTGGGAGTTTGACAGTTTTTTGCAACAATCTCAGTAAGAAATTTGGATTTGGCCGACCTAACAGCCTTTTGGAAGACAGAGAGAGACTCCTTTAACATTTCGTATGACACCTGTAGTCTGTCCTTTCGAAAATTTGCGTTCAGCCCTTCTACATACTCGCCTGAGTGAGCGAACAGAGTCATTAAACCAGGGCTCAGATTTTTCTTTAGAACGCTTACATTTCAGAGGAGCAATGTTATTAACAATTTTCAAACAGGTGTTACTAAAAAGATTGTAGTACTCATCAGCCTTGTATTCTGAAGTCCGAAACTTATCCAAAGACGACTCAACATTATATGCTGCCGCAAAATCCTCACAGGCTGCCGGGGCAAAATAACGAGAGACTCGATCGAGGGCAGGTGCTTCAGATGAGTGAGGAAAGCTAGTAGCAAATGTCACAGATTTATGATCAGAAAAGCCAGTCTCAAAGTTGGTAAGACAAAGATTGTGTGGGAAAACTAGATCCAGAGTATGACCGTGGTTATGCGTTGGACCTCGCACCAGAGATGGGGACTCGAGTTTGAGACTCGGACTCGAGTGCGACTTAAGTCGCACACACAGTGACTTCAGACTCGACTTGAGACTCGACCCTCAAAGACTTCAGACTCGACTCGGACTCGAGCCGCGCGACTCGTGAACAATGTTTATTTTTAGGAAACGTCTGATGAGCTCGCTGTCATAGCTCCCTCCGTTACCTACAACCTGCCCACGACGTAACACGTGACGTATTTGCTCCGCGCGCGCGGCCGCGAACATACATGTCGACTGTCCCTGCAGGCAGCTGCTGCTGTGGCATTCATCTGAAGCTATGGGTAGTGCTGTGACGGATCCGCGGTTCAGCTCGCATGCGATTTGCGGATTAATATGCAATTTAAATAGGGTACGTTTATCATTAACGTGTTTCTAAGGCTTGCAATTGTTTAAATGGTTAAACAATTTAACCGCAAAAAGGGGCTCAAGTGAGCAGATTTCTGTACGCACATGCGGTTTAGTGTATCCGGTCCGGCTCCAGTCAGGTCCAGAGTTGCGCTACTTTGTGTCATACTGTACCTGCCGAACTGCGCGATCCGATCGGCGTATGAAATCAAATTAATACTATAGCAGATCTAGAGTGACTGGGGAGCAGACTGCTGTGGCGCCACAAGAACCCACAGGCGAGTGACAACAAAGTACCGCGAGAGCGATTTCAGTTATCACATGGAGAAATCTGCTTTGAATCGCTCTCGTGGTACTTTGACATCACCAAGAGGTCTGCTTAGCGCCAAATGAACTCGAACCTGCAGTGTAGCTGCTCACGCGACACTGTAAACAAACAGGAATTGTCCATATGGAGAAGTGAACGAGTGGAGCAGTGCTTCAACATGAAATCCGAGAGTTAACAACGCACATGTGAGTAAACAACATTTAAATCATCAGTCCAGTTTAATAGATAAGGTTTCAAGTGCAATAAAATAAGCCCGTGATTATATCCTGATGGTTTTTAGCTGCCTTCAGCATGTTTGCTTGTGCTTCACAGTGTTAAACTTCCCTTCTCTGTGTTCATTTATTTATCTACGTTCAAGATGTATATGATCTTAAACTTCTGTGAGGAAATTCATGTCTGCGTTGATGTTCAGTTCAGACTTGCAAATTAAAGATAATTTTCTTCACTTTGGTTTTGGTGTCTAATATTAGGCTACATGATGGTCTTGTAATAATAAAAGTAAAAGCCTATTTTCATTTTTAGACAATGCTTGTATTATATGCAAAAAATAAGCTTTTTATATCAATGACTATGCAAATTAGAGTTAATTCATGGTCATCTTAAATGTGTATTAATTAAAAACATTTACACCATTAAATTACACATGGTAATGTTATCAATAGTTGTCAGATAATAGCTATTGAAAGAGTGGATATTTTTCTTCTTCAATGCGTGTGTTAGCCACGGATTGAAGATTGTAAACAGTTTATTTAATTTTAATTAACAGTTGAGTAAGTTTTGGCCCCAAGTTAGATGTTAATTAACACTAAACCAGTCTAAAAATTTGTCCAGTTTCCCCAGCTGTAAACCCATTGGCTGTTAAACTCTTTTTTTTTCTTATAATAAATTGACATGTTGATAACACGTTCAGTTTATGTGTTCATGAGTACACTTTCAGAATGCTCTGTTACATGAAGATCCATACTGTATGCATCTGTGAGTGTGAGTGGTGTGTTGCGCTGGGACGAGTGTCATAAGGGTGAGAGGGAAAAATCCCAGTATACTCACTACAAAAATCTAGACTACACCACTGACCTTACTTAATGTGCAACTTTGTTTTTTTTTATAAATGTTTATAATTTCTTTTTGTTATTAGAGTTTTATTTGTTACAACGAGACTTGAGACTTGACTTGGACTCGAGCCCAGAGACTTCAGACTTGACTTGGACTCAAGCTCAAAGACTTCAGACTTGACTTGGACTCGAGGTCAAAGACTTCAGACTTGACTCGGACTCGAGCTCAGAGACTTGTGAACATCTCTGCCTCGCACCCATTGAGAAAAACTGAAAGAGTCCATTAGATTGCAAAAGTCCTTGGATAGCGGTTTGTCGGGGCAACAAACATGAATGTTAAAGTCACCCAATAATAAAAATTTTTCATGGTTTGCAGCAAAACTCCCCAAAAACTCAGCGAATTCAATCATAAAAACATTATTATGCTGCGGAGGTCTGTAGACAATTACACACAGTACTGGATTTACCCTGTTCATTAAGAGTTATTGAGCCTCGAAACTCTTATAGGAATCTGTAGAAATAGCACGACACTGAAAGCTATTTTTAAAAACAGCTGCCAATCCTCCCCCGCGTTTGGATGATCGTGGAAAGTTTAAAAAAGAACAGTTTACCGGAACAAGTTCAGAGAAAGGACTTAAATCCCCAACTTTAGTCCAGGTTTCAGTCATAAACATGAAATCCAGCTCACGCGAGATAAAAAAATCACGTAAAATAAAGGTCTTGTTTACCACAGACCGTACATTAAGAAGGGCCATCCGAAGCGGGGGTGAATCATTCACTGTTTGAAAACCTCTGTTCAGCTGCCGTAGAAGTTGTTGTGGATGCACTCCGCTCCGATGAAACAGGCGAAGAGGGCATAGCATCAGGGCATCGGAACAGCTAACGTTAGGGACGATAGGCCGAATCCAACGGTGGCGGTAGCGGCGATCCGAAATATCTATTCCAACTTTAAATCTGCTAGCAACACCACCTGGTTTGCCACGTCTCCTGCGGCGTTTCTTTCGTAGAAAAACACTGGGGCGCCGTGGGGGGGTGGGAGAGAGAGATAGAGGCGCAGGCACGATTGAACAGTGAAAACGTAAAAACAATACATACTCCGTCATTTTGTTAATATGGGACATCATTTAAACTGCAAAGTGTTTGCTTATATTTGTGTAACGTTACAGTCGCAATAAAACAAAACATTGTGCTTTTGTCAAACTGTAAACTCTTGTCAAACTGTAACCTACAACTGTCATCTAACCAAAATCACACACACCGAAGCAAAAAATATTTATCCAACCCCATTTAAAACAGCCTGTGGGTGCATTCATTGTATTGCATTGGTTTTCATATCTTTCATTGACTTTGTTGTATATGAGAGGTTGTAGTGAGCTCACATTTTCTGCTACAATGAAGACTAAGGTATTGAATTAAACAGGAAAATATCAGGCATGCATTGCCACCACTCTAAACGTGCTTACAAGAAAGGGGGCTAAATAATTGACCAAATATTAGTTTAACAAAAAAATCCTAGCTTGCACTTTCTGTCTGTCTTCCACCAAAGTGCAGTTTTTCTTTGTCCTTCATATTTGTGTTTAGTATTGTGAAATTTGCAAACACCTGGTGGTTGTTTGTGAAAGTTTTACAGACAAAATTAATAGAGCATAGCCATTTTCATTATTTCACAGCCTTATTATACATCAAAGTGTAATATGACATTGACAAAATATTAAATAGTCTGATAGTCTGACAGTATTGTGGCATAGTATCAGGACATCCTTGTGTCTGTTGCGCACGGCTAGGGGTAAATGGCCGGATGATGGGCCTATTTGGGAGAAAGTCCAGGGCTGTTTTTTAGCCCCAGTATTTCCCTGATGTAATCCGATTTATTAGAATATATATAAATCTGTTCAATTTAAAAACTATTAGATTTAATCAGTTAAAATGTATGAATATGAATTAAATAAAGCTAGCCGTGAAACAAACTGGATAAATTCTATGAGATTGGTTTACATACAAATTTAAGGAAACTGACTTTAGTAGAAGCGGAAATGACGCCTATCCATACTCCAGCCAGGAGGTGGCGCCAAAATCAAAAACAGACACTACAGCACATGGACTTCGCCATTTTCTATTGGACTGGATCGTCATCTCACTAGTCTACGATCGCCAAATTGTATGTGAGTAAAGTTAACAAGTTTGATGTGATTATCTTAAATATAATCGTCTGTTGTTTAATTACATGTGTGACGCGTTGCGTGTTTCAGAGTAAAATACACCTCACTACACAGTCAGACGGTCTGTTGGAATGTAAGTTACCCTGTCAGTGTCTGTTGCTTTTATTGGTTATTTTTTTGTGGTTTAATGTTTGAAACCTAAGAAATAAATAAAGTCATAGGCTACTGTAGGCTAATCAGAATAAAATAATCATGTAATCTCTGTGACTTTAACAACAAAAGAATGTTACAATTATACTATGTTGTTGAGTGCATTGTGTGTGTCTAACTAAAACTTTTTTTACAGATACAGCATCATTTCATCGTCTATATGGTGGAACAACCTGCTAGACAGGGTATGTAAGTTATGCTACAAAGATATTGATTTCTGTGATGCAAAGCTGGATTTTCATCATTCCAGTGTCACCAGTGCTTTAAGTGGGCCGGAACGCGCCGATACTCAGTACTGGCACTTCTAAATATAGCTCTTGAGCGTACCACCACCTCTCCGTGCGCCAGAACTTGCTTTCAGCGTACCGGAACGCTCATTTGCACATCTGTTTAAAAATCAGAGGTTTAATTTAATCATTTTTGCTGCGCTGCCGCTTTTCAGAGCGCCCTTCACAATGTACGCTTCCTAATTCGTCCCACCGAGAGCAGAGACTACATTACCCATACACCCTTGCGTCGCTTTTGCCGCTGACTCCCAGCTAAGAATCCTTGGTTCCCAAAACGTTCCCGTAACGTTAGTTTTTGGTTCTCAAAACGTTCCCCTAACGTTAGTTTTTGGTTCCCATAACGTTATTTTCCAAGGTTTGTTTTTGGTTAGCCATGAAAGTTTTCTTTACAGAAATAGAACGTTATTTTTAGGTTATTTTACTTATAAAATAATTATTTACAATAACGTTAGGAAAACGTTACAATAACGTTAGGAAACGTTACAATAACGTTAGGAAAACGTTACAATAACGTTAGGAAAACGTTAAAATAACGTTAGGAAAACGTTAAAATAACCTAAAAATAGCGTTCTATTTCTGTAAAGAAAACGTTCCTGGCTAACCAAAAACAAACCTTGGAAAATAACGTTATGGGAACCAAAAACTAACGTTAGGAAAACGTTAAAATAACCTAAAAATAACGTTCTATTTCTGTAAAGAAAACTTTCCTGGCTAACCAAAAACAAACCTTGGAAAATGCACAGTTGACATGGAGTGAAAAATGATCTCACCAGGGCGCGAGTGCGCGTTGCCGCGCCTCCATGCACGCACTGACAGAGCGCGCAGAGCTCAAGACTCCAGCCTCAGTGAAGAAGTGAAGGCTTACAAAAGTACGGCACGTCTATTAGTACATCCCATGCTGTGTTTTTATCTATCATATCTATCTAAAATAAGTAAAACACATTTCCATATAAGGAGGAATAAAATAATTGATTTAATACAAAATCTATAATAATTAAATTATGCTATTACTGGAAAAAATGTCTATTAAAATATTATACCATTATATAACACAGGTTATTTTATATAAAAAAACCTCAACACATCACATATTATGTATTTAGATAACATTCTATTTTATCAAATATATAAATAACCAGTGACTTCAACACAATAAAGAAGACTTAAAACAGATATTTATTGAAAATATATAAACATTTAATTCACTTTAGTTTAACAGACCTTACAGCAGCCGCCTCTCCATTATTAAGTAACAACAATCAGCATCTCTCTCTCAGTTTTTACAATAATCAAAAGCTTCTAACTTCATATTCTCTTCATGGAAATAATTAAAATATATTTTCGTTTTCACATATTTAAGCTACTAATGAAGAAACAAAAAAGAAATCGCTAGAATGTTATACTCTGAAGTTAAAACGCAATGACAAATAAATCAGTCACTTTAGGTTAAAAGATCTTACCACAGTTAGTCGGCTATCCATTTTTACAACAATAAAAAGTTTCTAACATTATATTCTCCTCAAATTCTCCTCAAATCGATTGGAAATCACTCGTATATATATTTCTTCTCACATATTTAAGTTAATAAATCAAGAAAGAAACAAAAGAACCGCTAAAATAATGTTAGTCTCTGAGGTAAAAACAAAAGGACCGTTATTTTTTTAATTAACGACTTTTCCTGAGCACAAGATAAAGCGGGTACTCGTGAAGAAGGCGGTAAGCTCGTGCAGACAAGCATGCGCATATTAGACGTGCACACTAAAGGAATAATGGGTTTAATTATGCATTCACTTCATTTCCTAAAAAAAAACATAACCAAAAAATAACCATTAGAGAACGTTATGTATAAGTTATTTTTAGGTTATTTTATGGTTCCAGAAAATAACCAAAAAATAACGTTCTGTATAAGTTATTTTTAGGTTATTTAAAAATAACCACCCTGCAACGTTACGAGAACGTTATTTTATGGTTCAAGAAAAAATAACCAAAAAATAACGTTCTGTATAAGTTATTTTTAGGTTATTTTAAAAATAACTACCCTGCAACGTTATGGGAACGTTATTTTATGGTTCCAAAAAAAACCCAAAAATAACCAAAAAATAACGTTCTGTATAAGTTATTTTTAGGTTTTTTTTAAAAATAACCACCCTGCAACGTTATGGGAACGTTATTTTATGGTTCCAAAAAAATAACCAAAAAATAACCAAATAATAACGTTCTGTATAAGTTATTTTTAGGTTATTTTAAAAAATAACCACCCTGCAACGTTATGGGAACGTTATTTTATGGTTCCAAAAAAATAACCAAAAATAACCAAAAAATAACGTTCTGTATAAGTTATTTTTAGGTTATTTTAAAAATAACCACCCTGCAACGTTATGGGAACGTTATTTTATGGTTCCAAAAAAATAACCAAAAAATAACCAAAAAATAACGTTCTGTATAAGTTATTTTTAGGTTATTTAAAAATAACCACCCTACAACGTTATGGGAACGTTATTTTATGGTTGCAAAAAAATAAAACCTAAAAATAACGTTCCCAGAACGTTATTTTTTGGTTCCCAAAAAAAATAACCAAAATATAACCAAAAACTAACGTTAGGGGAACGTTCTGTGTTTGCTGGGCTGTCAATCAGTGTGGTCTGTGTGGTCTGGACTGGAGAGGTGTGTGTTTGTGTGTGAAACGCGCATCTGCTCGGTTAAAATGAAAATACAATGAACACTTAATATGCCCTCCTTGTTTTAGACTCTGAGTAGTAAAAGAACAAGGTCAGAATCAGAGGACTCGCTGGCTGATAATCCTACCAAGCCAGAATGACAGCTACAGGTCAGACGCAAGCTTTATCCAATACCCTTTTGTAGGTACGTGACAATCTCCGCTGTGTCACGGCTTGTCAGTTTGGTTCAAGCACCTTCGGATTTTCTCAGGCAATGTGCAGAGTAAAAACATTCTTGAAATTGTAATGGACATTTAGTTTAATTGCTAAACTACAAGTGAACGAAATTTCAATTAATTTGAACGACGACGACCACGGGAGTTTTAACACCCGCAAAATGGAAAACATTGGGACAAAATAAAGTGATGACTTTTTAGTTTCAAATGGCCAGTATTTTGTTATTCTTGAACCCATGGACATGGTCTTAGTGTCATTTTAAAGTTTTTTTCAAGCTCTTTCTATTTTTAACCATGCTGAAAATTTTACTCACATATCTACCTTTTGCACATTTTGTTTATGTTCATTAGATAGTTCTAGCTCAAGCAAATCCACAAACTTATAAAAGGATTTATTATTTTTTACAAGGTCGTCTGTTGACTGCTGAATATAAAACCCCTTCAATATAGGAGTCGAGTCAGCAAAAAAAAAAAAAAAAATAGAGTACCGGCACCTCTTTTGGGCCACTTAAAGCACTGAGTGTCACATGATTATTTAGAAATCATTTTAATATGATGATTTATTGTCAATATTGGAAACAGGTATTTTTTTAAATAAATGCAGGCATGATAAGCATAAGAGACTTCTTTCCAAACATTTCACCGGTAGTGTACACACATGGTGGGACACAATATTTCTGAAACAGAAAAATACATACTCTTCGTCTCACAAAATCTTTATCTGTCTCTATAAAAACTATTATCTAAAATATTGTTCATGGAAATTATTAAATAATGTGTTTTTTTGTCTTATTCTAGTTGAAGACATCTGTATCTACTCAAAGAAGGCATGGAGAGACACATTAAAGAATATGTGGTAAGTGTATGTCAACCTACTCTATTTTTATATCTATCTATTTATATGTGTATGTATACTATAGTATGGATGTGTGTGTGTGTGTGTGTGTGTGTGTGTGTGTGTGTGTGTGTGTGTGTGTGTGTGTGTGTGTGTGTGTGTGTGTGTGTGTGTGTGTACCTGGTACAGTAATTATCACGTTGTGGGGACCAATTGTCCCCACAAAGATAGGAATACCAGTGTTTTTGTGACCTTGTGGGGACATTTTGATGTCCCCATGAGGAAACAAGCTTATAAATCAACCAAGATGATGTTTATTGAAAATCTAAGGTACAAGAAATGTTTTTGTGATGGTTGGGGTTAGGGAATGGGGCAGGTAAGGGGAATAGAATTTACAGTTTGTATGGTATAAAATGCATTACATCTATGGAATGTCCCCACAAAACATGGAAACCAGAGTGTGTGTGTGTGTGTGTGTATAAATATCTTATGGATAACTAGATGTTTAAACAAGGTGATTATCTGTTTTCAGGTCTTTTGGTGGTTTTGTGACTAATGTTCTATTATTTTACACATTTGAATCAGTCTACATATTTTAAATATCAGAGTTTGTAAAACAATTTGCCTGCACATTTTTTTTAAATTTCACTTTGACTGCTATTGGGACTGATTTTTTTTTTGTTGTTCTTCTCCAGAATTGTGAAATTGGTGGGTTGGGGATTGCACAGACAGTGGAAGTTTTGTAAAACCTACTTGGTGTCACACATGGGTGTGAGATTGTTTTTTTGACTCATTTATGCACTTAAACTGAACTACCTGAAGAACCTCAAGTGCACCTTTGACCTTTCAAAAAATCCTGGTGGAACTGGACTTGATACAACCAAGCAATCACTGAAATATGCTTCAGTGAATACCTGACAGACACGCTGATACATCCCCCTCAAAGTGGGTACATTTTTGTACATTTATAAGTGAACTTTTTACTTTTTTGCACTTTCATTAAACAAAAATCCTGATAATTTACTGTCTGTCATCCAAGATGTTTGTCTTTTTTTGTTCAGTCGAGAAGAAATTAAGTTTTTTGAGAAAAACATTCCAGGATTTTTCTTAATTTAATAGACCTTATTGGACCTCAACAGTTTAGTTTCAATGCAGTTTAAAATTGCAGTTTCAAAGCAGCTTTAAAGGGCTCTAAACGATCCAAACCGAGGCATAAGTCTTTTATATATATATAAAAAAAAACATCATTTTTGGCAAGAAAACTTTTAAAACACAACTTCTTGTCTTGCATTATCCATGTGACACACAGTGCGACATTGCGTACTACGTAGTAACGTTGAATGGTTACACATCACAAATGTGAAACGCACATTTGTGGACCATTTTAAATAATAAACGGACCCAAAGACATTAATTAGTATCATTCCACAAACAACAACATCTGAACGCTCCTCTTTCTCCTCGCTTGTAAACACTGGAGCGGTAGTTTCAATTATGTCATGCTAGCGTGTCACACAGATAGTGCAAAACGCTGTGATTTAAAAGTCCTCTTTTATTTTTATTTTTAAAAATGACAATCGTTTAGCTAGATAAGACCCTTATGCCTTATTTGGGATAATTTAGAGCCCTTTTAAATCTGCATTAAAACTGTAAACTTGAGGTCGAATAAAGTCTTAAATTGAAAAAAATCCTTGAATGTTAAACTCAAACTTTATTTCTTCTTGACTGAACAAAGTAAAACATAAACATATGGGGTTAGAAAATTATCAGGATTTTTGTTTTATTCAATTGGAATATTTCTTTAACAATTATAAAAGTTGAAAAGTTTTTGATAAATGTAATTGATGTATATCTAACATGTAATTAAAGATGCATGAAAATTGTTAATGGCACACAGCCAATCAAAACACTAAGCCATGTGCCATTTTTTTTCATTCTAAATTATTATAACATCATGTCACAGATTTCTGAAAATGTTAAAGTAATGTTGTTGTCCCTGATTTACCTGATTTATGTCTACCTCGAGTTTTACAGGGTTTTTTGTATTTCTGCAGCCTGTTAAAATGTTTGCTCTTATTTGTGGAATGAGGTTGATTGTGGCTGAAATGTCTGAAACACACTAATTTATTTTTGCACACAATATGAGGTGTATAAGCCATGGCTGTCATGCTAGTTGTTAGCTGCTCTTTTTTGCTGCCTTATGAGTAATGCCTTGAAGTATTAAATAAATTGATAAAATGTAAAACCAAGTGGCCTGGCTATTCTTTTTTTTTTGTGTTTTTGTTATAGCATATTGTGATTTAGGAGGGTGAATGGGGGAGGAATATATACAAATCTATAAATGGTTTATTAGTAAGATACCTAAATGTAATGCATTTTAAGTGAATTGGGTTTATTAATAAAGAATACATAATCCATTTTATAATGCATTTAAAACACAGTGGATTAAGTAAAACTATTACATAAAAATATCTATCATATAAAGTTTATTTGTTTGTTTTAGATTAAAAGTATGTAATCCAAATGGATGGAAATGTTACATGTAATCAAAATACTTAAATCTTATGAATTAGGCCTAAATATTTTTTTGAGTGTAGTTTAATTTTGAATAGTGGCAGATTTGATTTGCTTGGTGGAGGTATAGTTAAATGTTAATATCTGATCTTAGAAATACTTTTTTTGTTTTAATAAAATAAGAACAGCTGTTTAAGCTAAGCATTTTACACGTTTAACCCTGTATGAACCATACTATGGAAATTAAAAATGTCATGCATGGCACTGGAGTAGAAAGGGTCATAGCAAACTTAAGAAAATCATCTTTTCACATGCAGATAAGTTTGTGAAAAACACTTTGAAGCAAACTTGTGGCAGACATTTGTACCAAAACAAGGATGCAATCAACTGCACTTATTGAAGACTACTAAAACTAATAAAAACTAACAAATATGCTTTTTTAAAATAAAAAGATAATTAATATAACAATGTTTGTTTTTTCACTCAAACTATCTGAAAAAGAAAAGAAAAATTTCACTCATGTAATTTCAGCTGAGTTGACTAAATGCTGTCCTTAGAGCAATAAATAAACTTAACTAATATTTTACTAAATTCTGAAAAGACAGAAAAGTTTATATATTTAGGTTAAAAAACAGTAAAGAAATATTAGCATAGGCCTACTTTTGAAACATATATCCATGCTGTTGGCATTTTATTTTCAAATTCCTGCATGTTTTTATACCGAAACCAAGATGTCAGGCATGACATCTCATATTAGGTTAATAATTTCACTCTCAGAAAACGTTCAAATAACGATCATTTTAGATGTTTAATAGCTAGAGTATTTGGATGCTAGACGAGGGATTAATTTAGGCTGCTTATTTTTTTTCTGAAAACCTCCCACTCATTTAGACAGAATGGGTCACATATGTAACTGTGCTGAAAGACACAATAAACGCTTAAAGGTGATGTACAGTCAATGCACTCTCAAGTTCAACGCACATAGGCACAAGCTGTATGAGAGTAGTTGTATGGGACCGGCATTCGTCAAACTTTTATGACCCCCTCCCCCACCCGGTGACAGTTGCTGTCTGACAGGTCGTTTTTATGACCTTTTGACAGGGGGGCGGGACCATCAATCAAAATCTGTACAAGTTGTCAACTTTAGACAGAGAGTATTTAATGGTTTTATTGCCGGTCATTTAGAGTGATTGTTTTTCCTGAGTGTGTTTTATGTCAAGCGTATGGTGTCATGTTTAATGACGGCTCGTGTTTCGACATTTTGCTGTTTATTGACATTTGATGTCAGATCTCAACCATCCTCCCTCCTTTGCTCGCCCCGTGCGCTTCTCAATACAGACTTTCACACCGCGGGTGTGTTGTTGAATCTAAAGTTTTGCAACAGCATAAGTTTATTTAAAGGCAATCACTAATCATATATATATATATATATATATATATTAGATGTACCTGCCCAGCTAACAAATTTATGTTCTGAGAACGTTTTCCTAACGTTCCGTTTTGGTTGTGGGAACGTTATTTGGAATGTTCCAAAAATGTTGAAATGTCCAGTTTGCTTAACGTTGCTAGAACGTTATTTTATGGTTAGCATAACGTTCCTACAACGTTCTTACAACCTAAATTTCACTAAAAATATAACGTTCTACAAACGTTTACTTGGAACGTTCTAAGAACGTTGAAATGTCCAGTTTGCTTAACGTTGCTAGAACGTTATTTTATGGTTAGCACAACGTTTCTACAACGTTCTTACAACCTAAATTTCACTAAAAATATAACGTTCTACAAACGTTTACTTGGAACGTTCTAAGAACGTTGAAATGTCCAGTTTGCTTAACGTTGCTAGAACGTTATTTTATGGTTAGCATAACGTTCCTACAACGTTCTCACCACCTAAATTTCATTAAAAATATAACGTCCCACAAACGTTTGTTTGGAACGTTCTAAGAACGTTGAAATGTCCAGTTTGCTTAATGTTGCTAGAACGTTATTTTATGGTTAGCATAACGTTCCTACAACGTTCTTGCCACCTAAATTTAATTAAAAATATAACATTCTACAAACATTCATTTGGAACGGTGAAATGTCCAGTTTGCTTAACATTGCTCCCACAACGTTCTTGCTACCAACATTTCTTTTTAAAAATACAACGTTCTGAGAACATTTATTTGGAACATTACAAAGTTTAGATAAAAAAATTTTGAGCTTAGCAGTGATCCTTCATTCTCTTTTAACATAATTTTATTAAATGATAACATTCCAGGTGCAACGTAACTCATTAACAGATCAAAATGTAACATAATACTTAATAACATAATACTTACGACAATAAAATATAAATTGACAGCAAAACATAACTAGCTTTAATAAAAACATTGAATCAGTGAGAACTTTATAAATTTGTGTGTGTGTGGGATGTGAGTGCTGAAAACTAGCACTGTCCATGGCCTGTGTCTTCATGCCCCATCTGTAAAGTAAATAGAATAAAATTTATTAGGTACAGTGCAATGAGTACGACAAATATAAAATCTTAAAAGTCAAAACAGCTATTATAAACTATAAAATATTAGCTAATCTTTTCAAGTTTTCTGGTATTCAGAAACAATATATTTTATAAAATGTAAGTAGCTATAAAACTGTAATTTTTTTTACATTTACACAATTACAAATTAAAACAGATTTTTATGACATTCATTAAAAATGACAAATAAACGTCTAACCAAAATGAACTTCCTTTAAACAAGAGAAACGTACATCTGTCAGTGAACACAAATGCAAATGTTTTCATCTTTACAATGAAACAATTTGCTAATCTATAATTTATTATGCAAGCAAGGCTTTATAGTTAGCTCCTGTTCCAGTATCTTTGTTAAGCATCATGTTTCACATGCACCAAAAATGTGTTGGCCAGCGTGAGGAGTTGGCGCCTGGCAAACTCGATTCCTTTTAAGGATCTGGGTTATTGTGAGTCACTCACTAAAGTCATCCGGGTTGTGTGAGTCACTTGAGTCAGTATTGCTTAATCGCCAAGGAAACTCAGTACAGACCCACTTGTAACCGGCTAATCCACGCGACTTGAGATTCTCAGAGCTGGAAACATTGCAGACTCGCAGACCATGGGACTCATGAGACCTCACTCGCTCTACAGATCCACTAACCGGCTGATTCACGCGGATCAACCGGAACCGGTTAGTGGATCTATAGAGCGACTGAAGTCTCCTCAAAAGCAAATCCACAACAAAAGCCTTTTACTTCTGAAATAACATGCTTATAGGTTTTAGGTTTGGTGTGTATGGTCGACCATTTAAAAAAATAGGCCTAATAATAATAGCATAATAATATAGAGAAAATATAGAAAAAACTGTGTCCTGGTTATGTAGCCACCCGAGCCGGAGAGTCTCGAGTCTGCAATCTTTCCGGCAGATCTGCGAATCTGCAGTGTTTCCGGCTCTGATTCGAGAGACAGTTTGTGCGGATCAGCCGGTTACGAGTTGAGAGATTCTCGAGTCAGAGGCGATTCACATGTCTCTTGAGTCCGCATTGTTTCCGGCTGCGAGTGAGAATCTCAGGTCAGTTTGCAGCTTGGCGGATAAGCAGGTCTCTCGAGTTTGCAATGTTTCTGGCTCTGAGTGAGAATCTCGGGTCAGTTCTCGCGCGATCAGCCGGTTACGAGTGGATCTGTAGAGCAAGCGAAGTCTCATTAATAATGTTGAAAGAGGTTTGTGTATGTGGTGGGGCTGTTTATGGTTTTACATTGAATTGTAGTAGGACTCAACTGATCCGGGTTAATGATACTAGAGACTCGCGACTCATGAGTTAATTTAAAGATCCGGGTGAAAGATCCGAGTGGGTCACGACTCAAACAGGTCTAGCTCACACTACTGATTGTTAAACGTGTGTGACTGTGAAGGGTTTAATAATTAAATTGTAATGTCAATACTATAACTGATATTATTTTTGTGTGACTCTGACGTTTTAACAGCAGAGACTACATAAAATCAGTGGCGGCTGGTGACGACTTTTTCGAGGGCGCACGATGCGAAGCATGTCACATGTATGTGCCCGTTACAGGCCCGGTACTAGGCTTGCTGGACTGGGGGGGCAGTCAGGATTTTTGGGTGGGCAGCCATTTCTCGACTAAAATGATTCATACACTAAAATTATGGATGTTTCAATGTCTTAAATAAAAGGGCATTTATATGTCATTTTGCACATTCAAATTTTAAAAGTAGATGCAATTAGATTAATGATTTATAATGTTATAATTATTACACTAGTTGAATGAATAAATAATGAGGTGAGTCCAAGAAAGGATAAGGGGATATTTTGGGCATGTTTTACTATAAAAAAAGTTTTAAATTAATATGTGTTGGGTTATTACGTTTATGTAATACAAAATTGCATTGTTTCTGATATATATTTTAAATATGTGTTTTTTTTTTAGTTACCGTCATAGAGAACAGTAGTGCTTTTCCTGTGACTTAAATACTGCTGAAAAGACCTTCAAAGCTTGAACAAGCTAATCAGATGAGAGTGGGCGGGAGCTGTAAACGCTAGCGCTTGGCTAATGAAGACATTTTTTGTTTAAAGACACTCCGTTATTTTAAGGTTGGCTGGACATTTTTGGGGGGGCAGAAGGAAAATCTGGGGGGGCAATGCCCCCCAGCCCCCCGTAGACCCGGCCCTGGCCCGTTATGTGTGTGATTCGTCGTTTCAAAATGTTTGTTCTGCGCATCATGTGAATGTATGTGCATTATGGTTCTTGTCAAAATAAGTGCACACGTGTCTAAAGGGTTTATGATAAAAGAGACGCTCTTGTTTGTCACAAACTTAATCTCATGTGTAATCAGAGTTATTGTTAAGTAAGCGTTTCGACGTGTGTGCAGGAGGCACTTATTTTAAAAAGACGCATGTTGCACATGGTTCACATAACGTAACAAACACATATTTTTGAAGAGCAGTCACCGGTCGCCACTGCTTAAATACTTATTTTTGGTCAAATGGATAGGATTAAGACATTCAACAGTGTGTACACTCACAATAAAAACAAAAAATTGTTCCTTTTTAAAATAACGAATATGCACTTTCAGTCATCTCGTTTTTGTAAACTGAAATAAAACTGTATTTTTGTTATGCATTTTTGCTTCTTTGATTTAATTAATGTGTTATTATTAAAAAAAAACTCTTTTTTAATAATTCTGTCATAATTCTGGGGGGTGACTCACTCTTGAATCACGATGAGGAACGTACTTCAAGTTGTCTGCAGTGCATTCTTCTTACACCTTAACTGGCACTTAAATGTCCACTAGAGGCGTACAGGTGGCGACTAACAAAAGGGACAGTATTGAAAATTTTTAAATCTTTATGTTTTAGTCAGCTGTGTTTCATTAAAATTAAAAAGCAAAGAGAACAGTGTAAGTCGGTATGCATCTCACCCATTTGCATGCGTATGATTATAAACAAGTACCAAACAGCACAAATCAATTTAACAAAGACGAGTGGATGTTAATTTCTGTGTGTGTCTGCTTCGCAACTTTTAAAAATCCTGCGTCAGAATGAACAAACAAAATGACTCTTGTGGACATTCCATTGAAAGCTGCAACGATTTTTACCAGGAGTAACGCATTTCAGGTTATGCAGACACGTAGGCAGAGGAATGTATCACGAGTGAGCCTGGGTTGGACATGCTCAATGACAATGCATCTTATTATTAAGTGTTAGTTCTGTTAGTTTCAAAAATGTAATACTTACAAATGATCACGCTGCAAATGTTTAGCTCTCCAAATTTCCTTTCCCCTTTTTTCCTTTCATGCTGTATTAATACCAAACACTGTTCTCTCCAATTGTTTGCAAGACCTTGCACATGCCATCTCCAGGTGTTTTGCCTCAGAGGAGGCTTAGGTAATGGACCTATAGTAAAAAATAAATGAATATTACTTTGGAACAGATAGCTGCTTCCATTCATAATCCATGTACTGTGTATACTTGCAATTAAAAATGTTGAAAAGTAACCCAGATAAAAAAGTATTGAATGTACCAAAATACACTTAAAAACCAGCAAGTACATCTGAACATAGGTGAAAAGAGTAAGAAAATATTCTACTTTAGTAAAAGTACGGTTACTTTAATTATATTTTACTTGAGTACAAGTTAAGTTACTGGTTCAAAAATCTACATAAGTAAAGGAAAAAGTAGGTCAATTTAATCAGGAAAATTTTAAAGAGTTACTTTTTACAGAGTTTTTTTTTTTTTAGGTGGGGGATTCTAGTATAGTTCAAAAAGGACAAAGCAAAATAAGTCTCAAACTAGTTGCTTTTAAGTGAAGTAACAACTTTACAATTAAATTGCAAAAACAAAAAGTAAATAAAATAAAAAGCTTTTTTCTAACTAGGAAACATTTATGAATTGTTTTGTGAACTTTTGAAGCAAAAAATATGAGGTCAGCAGCTGGTAAATACAATAACTATAGTTAGGTTGTAATTGATTTATTGGTAACATACATTACTTTATGGAACTTTTAAACTTATTCTTTTCTCTCTCGCTTTCTCTGCAATGTCTAATGACCCTATGCATTCTTGAGGACGTTTTCAAGTTGTTTAACTTCACGCAAAGCTGCTAGACCTTGGAAGATAATGAGCATAGTGTCAAAAACGATTGACGCGTCATGCAAATGAGCGGTAAAAACTCAGTCAACCATTCCACACTCACAAGCGTCCTGGCTTGACTGTGTTATAAAATCCGCCACTACACACTACACTACTGGGTAGGGCTGCAACAAACTATTATTTTGATAATCGATTATCGGTTAGGAGAATGATTAGTCGACTAATCACGGATTATTTCACTGACTAATCACGTTTTGAACGATTATTCAGCTTTTTCAATTAGTTAAAACATTAAGTTATACATATTTTAACTAATAAATAAAAACAAAAAATCACTTCACCATTTAAAATGGCGGTTTTAATTAACTTAGTTTGAGCAGATCGTTCTCTGAAAGGTAGGGTTTCACATTTTGAAAAATGCTAACGGTTGCCGCCTATCAATGAAATCACGATCCCACCCTCAAGTCAAATCGCCATCCAAAGTCACGCCTCTTTCAAAACACATGAACACACACAGATCAGACAGATCTCATGTCTCATTCACCAGTGAGAAAACTTTGCATTACACATCATAGGTGTGATTGGCAAAGGACAAAAAAGCAGGAAAATATATGGCACACCTACCATGACGTGGCGACATACATACGCACGCATGCATGTACGCACTCACACACACACACACACACACACACACACACACACACACACACACACACACACACACACACACACACACACACACACATACGGGTTTATGTGTATTACAAGGACACTTCAGCCCAAACCAGTTTTTTGGTGTATTAGGGGGACACCCCTTTCCACTTGCTCTACAGAGTTGTGGTGCATATCAAAAAAATTTGTTTTAGCCACACAACACAGATTTCACTTCAGAATTCGTTTACACTCAACACAAGTGATATTGTAACAACCTGACAAAATACATAATTATGAGGACATATTATAATTACATGCAAGCCCCGCCTGTGACACAAACCTCTATTATGAGGACAGTAGCTATAATACACACACACATGCCATTATCATGTATTGAAGGGACACACATGTATTAATAGGACATATCTAAACGTACACAAAATTAAGGCATTGAATATTAAAATAACATTGCTGACCTTAGGATAAATAGTATAAACTTTAATATATTTGTGAACTTTTATGAGACTACTGTCAGTAAAACCCTTCTGGTCACAAAGTCCAGAACTTTGTTAATAATGCCCTGAAAATAAAAACTTTAAAAGGTAGTAAACAGTTTTCTTATTTTGCTCCTAAACTTTGAAAGCCACCACAGCCTTGTTCAGAATTTAGACACACTTGATCATTTTAAGTCTACAAACTCATCTCTTTAACCAAGCATACACATAATTCAATGCAAAAACAATTTAATGACGCAATAATTAACTCAATCAGAATCAAGATTAACTATTTTTCTGTTTATCTTTTACACTGAGTGTGAATGTGTGAGCTTCACCTTCCAATGTCTTATCCTTGGACAACCATATATTTTTATATGCACCCCCAGGAACACCTTTAATTGAAATATTGAAAAACCCAAACACAAGCATGAAAACATTGTGTATTATAAGGACAAAAGTGATCTATGAGGACAAACGGTTTAACACAAACACAAGCCTGAAAACATTGTGTATTATAAGGACAAAAGTGAACCATGAGGACAAACGGTTTAACACAAACACAAGCCTGAAAACATTGTGTATTATAAGGACAAAAGTGATCTATCAGGACAAATGGTTTAACACAAACACAAGCCTGAAAACATTGTGTATTATAAGGACAAAAGTGATCTATCAGGACAAATGGTTTAACACAAACACAAGCCTGAAAACATTGTGTATTATAAGGACAAAAGTGAACCATGAGGACAAACGGTTTAACACAAACACAAGCCTGAAAACATTGTGTATTATAAGGACAAAAGTGATCTATGAGGACAAATGGTTTAACACAAACACAAGCCTGAAAACATTGTGTATTATAAGGACAAAAGTGAACTAGGAGGACAGACGGTTTAACAAAGTGAAAACAACATTCTCAGGTCTGTTGTAACTGCAAACACAAGCCTTATCCAGGGACTGCAAGTCACTGCGACTGGTGCAAATTAATGACATTTATTAAAATAATAATACATCAAAATATTTTGATTTTAAATGGGCAAAACTTATTTCAAATCAGTTTGTTTTCCTACATATATATATAAAATGCAAGAACATATAACAGTACACCAAGTATGGTAACAAGTAGCAAAGTTTAATGTGTACTTTACTTTTTCAAATAAAAAAATAAAAAATAACCAAAAATGCCTTGAGGTACCATTTACCTTTGATGAACCTAAAATTAACAAAGCAATGAACTTTAAAATTAACAATGTATAACCTTGCTCATACATATAAAACCAAAATTACCACCATCAGAACACTAAATGTTTTGTGCCTGTCTCTTTCTCTTCTCTGTCAGACCCCTATTTCTTACGAAGTCTCTAATATTTTGTAAAGACCGATTAGCCAATGCAGGATGCTCAGCATTCTTGCACTGCTGACAATCAATTTTAGTAGCAAGTTTTCCCTGTGTAATATGTTTTTTAAAGTGTCTCATTACTGCTGTGATTTCAGTTGGAGACCATTGCTGTTTTTGTTTCCTTCTGGCATTCTTCTTTTCAGCAGGATTTACAGGAACGACTACAAAAGAGAAAAACAGATTCCTACGATAAACACATTGCCTAGATCTCATCTTTTATTCTTCCAACCAGTCTAATAATTATCTTTAGTCTAGCCAAGTGGTTCCCAAACATGAGGTGACAATAGGGGGTAGGCGAATAAAATGCTAGTTAATTTTACTCTAAAATAACATTAAAATCAGTACTGTCAGTATTTACTCTATTTTGCAATGAAATGATAGTTCTAATGAAAACCACAGCAGAACTACAACACGCATATGTGTTTCAAGAACAATTATGCAGCTAATATTTAAAAGTTTTATTTAGTTTTACCATCATTGCATTTTTCTCTATTTAACATTTTTCTTTAAAACATTAATTATTTTTTATTTGTTTTTTAAAAAGGTAAACAAAAATGCAAATATTGTCCCTTAATGGTAAAGGTGTGACTGCAGTTGAAGTGGAAGAGAGGGGGTAGCCCTTCAGGCTAAAAGTTTGGGAACCACTGGTCTAGCCCATAGATATATATATATATATATATATATATAAAACTAGATGCCGCCTTCAAGGGCTCCAGGCACGTAGATTGTTATAAGCTTTATAAATTATTGCATTTTATGTCGTGTTTGCTAACGTTCCTGTTTAGCAGTTTAAAAAAACATCAACCAAAAATATTTAAAAGGGTTTTTACCACTATTTTTATTAGCTTGTGTATGAATTTTTTTAACATTAAAGATAACCATAATCATATAAAAATCATTTGCTTTAACTCTACGGCAGATGTAGACCATTATACACAGACATAGCTACCCCTGCAGACTCATTCAGCAGCTCTGTGCACAGACCTGCTTGGCGTGGTTTCCAGAACGCTGTAACATTACATAATACAATTCTATTCTCAACACTATAACCTTACATTTTTATTTTAAATCTTTATTATGCTTAAGACAGCTGGCAATTTTTTTTAACCTTTAAACCACAGAAGAAAAATACACTGCAAAAGTTTAAAAGTAGCGTAGTTTAGTGGGATGTCATGGACTTTGACTGTTCTAATATGAATAATGGCGTATAGCGGCTCATAGAAGCAGATACTAAAGTGGCTCGATCTACACGATTGTCTAATAAAGTGTTCATTGTGCATTTTTGTTGGTGTTTTTACCAGCTTGTTCATTCTCTTCCCTACTGCTGGACGACTTCTTCTTTTTACTTTTTTGGTAAAAAGCTTAAAAACAAAACAGAAACACATGAACATCTAATTTAAATCAATCAGGCAAATGCAAAAAGTCATCCAGACCAAAATCTAGATTATATACAGTGCTCAGCGTAAATGAGTACACTCCCTTTGAAAAGTAACATTTTAAACAATATTTCAATGAACACAGAACAATTGTCCGAAATGTTGACAAGACTAAGCTTAATATAACATCTGTTCAACTTATAACATGAAAGTATGGTTAATAATTTAAGTGAACATACAGATTTTTCAGTTTAACTCAAATCATGGTAATGCAAAAATGAGTACACCCGACTGAAAGTGTTTGAAGCAAAGCAAAATTTTAGACTACAAATGTCTAATTTAACAAGAATTCAAACACAGGTGAGTCTAATTATTCATTACACAGGTGTCCAGCAGGCAGTTGACTATAAAAAGGTGTTAGGCTACATCCCATTCCATGCTGTAAGCAATGGCACCACATGGAAGAGTATTTCCCATGACACAATATGGCGTACACTGCACAGGAATGCCATGCATGGGTGCCATCCATGAAAGAAACCTCTCCTAAAGGCCAGGCACCCTTGGTTGTCATGAAAATGACAATGATCCTAAACACACATCTAAGGCCAATGGTGGATTCTGAAGAAAAACAGGGTAAAAGTGATTCAGTGGCCAAGTATGTCTCCTGATCTGAATCCAATCAAACACCTAATTCTGAAGAGAAAAGCTGAGCATCACTCTCCATCCAGCATCCAATTTCTAAAAGAGGTAATTCTTGAAAATTTGAAAAAGATGGATGTCGCAAAATGCTGTCAGCTTGTCCATTCCATGCCTAGAAGTCTTGCTGCTGTCATTAACAATCATGGAGGCCATACAAAGTACCAGATATAGTCTACTTGTTGTGGGGTGTATTCAATTTTGCATCACCCTAATTTAAGTTAAATTATTATTTTTACTTTCATGTTATAAGTTAAAAAGATGCTATATTAAACTTAGTCTTGTAAACATTTTGGACAATTGTTTTGTGTTAATTGAGATTAAATGTTACTAATTAAAGAGGGTGTACTAATTTATGCTGAGCACTGTATGCCACTGATTTTTAGATTCGACTAGCATTTATATATCCTTAAAATGGATTAGTTAAAAACTTTCCGTCTTGTCTTACCTGCAGCTGTGCTTTCTAAGGCAGGGTCATCATCTGTGAAAGGGATAATAAAATACTATAACATACAGAAGGTACTGCTTGGTCTACATGAACTGAATCAAACCTTGCTAAACATGCTAGTCAAATAAGATAAATGTCCATACCATCTGAGGTGCCTGGAAGATCCTCGACAGGTCGCCTAACTCGCTTTAGTGCTGTGGTATGAATAATATAGTTTACTAGTAAGGTTTTGGTGTCACATGTTTATTTATATACAAGCATAAACTAGAGTAAAAACCATGATGACTAGATCTCATCTCACTATTCTTTCAACTAGTCTAATAATTATCTTTGGTCTAGTCTTGTTAGAATGATTGCTAGTCTTGACTAAAGTGCTGAGTGGCTGTTTTGGCCTGCTTGTGTTTATTAGGGAAGCAAATATAAAGGTAAGATTTTACAATTTTTGTAAAGGAGTTTAAATATGATCTACATGACTGTCTAATAAAGTGTTCATTGTGCATTTTTGTTGGTGTTTTTTACCAGCTTGTTCATGCTCTTTCCTATTGCTGGACTTCTTCTTTTTACTTTTTTGGTAAACAGCTTAAAAAAAACAGAAACACATGTATATCTAATTTACATCAATCAAGCAAATGCAAAAAGTCATCCGGACCAAAATCTAGATTATATATGTCACTGAATTTTAAATGCGACTAGCATTTATATATCCTTAAAATGGATTAGGTAAAAACTTCTGTCTTGTCTTACCTGCAGATGTGCTTTCCAAGGCAGGGTCATCATCTGTGAAAGGGATAAAAAAAATACTGTAACATACAGAAGGTACTGCTTGGTCTACATGAACTTAATCAAACCTTGCTAAACATGCTAGTCAAATGAGATAAATGCCCACACCATCTGAGGTGCCTGGAAGATCCTCGGCAGGTCCCTAACTGGTTTTATTGCTGTGGTATGAATAATATAGTTTACTAACGATACCCTCAGGAATACCAAAATTTCGAAAAACATGATTAAAGAGGGCCTCAGGTGCCTCAAGGATGGTAGGAAGTTTGGGCAGAGGAATTGATTTGCATCCTTTGGAGAATCGGTCCACAACGACTAAAATGCAGGAGTCTTCTGGGGGTGTTGGTGATGGCGCAGACAGAGCAATCCTTGACATACCGTGATACATCCTGAGAGAGGGAAGGCCACCAGTACCGATGACTGAGGAGCACGAGTGTACGCCTGCTACCTGGATGTCCAGAGCCCGGAGCACAGTGCGCTGAGTCCAGAAGTTCAGTACGTAGGTGTTGAGGCCTTCGGGGGTCTCCGGCAGAGTGGGATGGTGTAAGTTTTTCTGGTTAATCTGTTCATTGATATCCCAGATGATGGGACTCAAACAACACGGTGGGAGGTAATATGGGTTCAGGTAAGGTGTCTTCAGAGGAGGCACTATGGATGCGAGAGAGGATATCAGCTTTGACATTCTTATTACCAGGTCAGTAGGAAACAATCAAATTAAAGCGGGTGAAGAAGAGGTCCCAACGTGCCTGTCGGGGGTTTAGTCTTTTGGCTTCTCAAAGATATTCCAGATTGCGATGGCCCTTGATAACTCCAAACTGGTGCTTAGCTCTCTCCAGCCAGTGCCTCCACTCTTCGAGAGGAGTTTAATGGCGAGCATTTCTCTGTATGTCATAGTTCTGCTCCGCCGGAGACAACTTCCTGGAGAAGTAAGCACATGGGTGAAGTATAGGAGGATTCCCCTGCTGCTGATATAGGACAGCTCCAACTACGGTGGAGAACGTGTCAACTTCAACAAAGAAAGGGCGATCTGGGTTAGGGTGGATCAGGACTGGTGCAGATTGGAAAGATTCTTTGAGGAGATCAAATGCTGAGATGGTTTCTGGAGACATGGTTAGCGTCTTGGGACAACCCTTTAATGCAGAGGTAAGGGAGGACTGATTAGACTATAGTTATTATTGAATCTTCTGTAGAAGTTGGCAAAACCCAGGAAACATTGTAGATCTTTCACAGAAGAAGGTGAGGGCCAGTCCTGGATCGTCTCTACCTTACGTTGATCCATCTGTAATCCTTGTTGATTGAGTATATAACCCAGTAATTGGACGCTGGTGGTGTGGAACTCGCATTTCTCCAGTTTTAGATATAGTTGATGTCCAGGTAGCACGTTAATGGCGCAGTCCCATGGCCGGTGAGGTGGTAACTTTGTAGCTATCTGCTTACTGAACACATCCTGGAATGCCCAGTAGTCGGTGGGTATCTCCGTTTGGTGTTAAACTGAAGGACTCTTCACAGATGTGTAATAGACGGGGTAGAATGTTTCAGCAGAGTTGAAGACAGAATATTTTAAAAATTTCTGGATGGAAATAAGACAGGATTGGAAGCAATCATTTCCCCAACTGAGGACCTCACCGGTGCACCAGTTAAATGTGGGTTGGTGTTAAATAATCCAAGAGCATCCCAGGATGACGTCAGCAGTGGATTCATCCACCATCAAAAAGGAGATCTCCTCTTTATGTAACATCAAAACATCCAGTCTGAAGAGTCATGTTGGGATGCGACCCTGGCCCAGCGGTTTCCCTTGTATTGTTTGTACCTTGAGTTTCTGCTGACAAAGCTTACGTATGTTCAATTCTTGAAGGAGTTGTGTGGAAATGAAGTTGGCCACTGAACCGGAATCGATGAGGCCTTGCACGGAGACACAGACACAGTAGGTTAACAGATGTACAGTGGTACGATTGAGAGTTTCAACTCTAGGGAGTATTTGAATGGAACTTACTGCCGGGTGCAAAGGTCGAATGGGGCATTCACGGATGAGGTGTTTGTCTCCACTGCAGTAAAGGCAGAGCTTGAGCTGGATGCGATGGAAGCATTCAGTGGCAGACAGGTGAGTAGAGTCGATCTGCATAAGTTCCAGTGCTGGAGGAATCTGGAGGGGAGCTGAGGCGGATGATTAGCAATGGTAAAGGATTCGACACAGGCTGTAAGACGCTGAGACACTCTTGATAGTTTTCTGGATCAGATTTTCCAATCCCATATTGTCGTTGTAAACCACTATTTGTTGACGTATCTGAGGACTGAGACCATGACAAGAGGCGGTGATCCGAGTTGACTCATTCCATAATATTCTCATTCCAGATATCCATGAAGAATATCTTCGGGTACCAAAGGAGGGTTTATTGGAGGTGAGGGTAAAAGTGACAGACAGACTACCTGAACCAACTCCGCGAAAGGACTCGGAGGAATCCTGCATCGTTGGTCTGGTCTTCTGTCACACACACCATCTGACTGTCTGTCTCTCCGTGTGTAAGTTTGACAAAGTTTATTAAAACACAGATGTAATCAAATGGATAATGGTAAGCAGTATGAAACAGTTCTTCAGATGGTGACTTAGCTGTAGCTTATAGTGTCTCTGTGGTTGTAGTGGTTGTAAGTGGTGAGGATCCGAAGATGAAGAGAAAGAATGGAACGAGGGACAGATGGCGGCGAGGGAATGACAGGTAAGTCCTGAAGGTAAGTTGAGAGGTTTAGTCGTATCATCACTGACAAGACCAGACAAAGGAGTGGCAGTGAGTGAGCTGAATATAAAGTGTAAGGGTGATGAGGTCCAGGTGACGATAATTAAAACTCAGGGAAGTGAGAATTAGTGGGTGGAGTGAATGAGGATGCTGGTGATGGAGATGCAGTCCTGACACTTTGAAGGATAAAGTACATTCATAACAACAAGTGCAATAAACATGAAACACGATAACTATGCTAAAAATAACAAGGTAAAAAATACAGAGCAGCCTTGTGAGAGAAATGGCCCTGTTTCACTTGGTATGTCTGTATTCTGTGGATAGTGCTGTTCAAAATATCTGTTTCATTTCATAGTGACATTTGCTATTTCCAATCTCACTGCAAATCAAACAGAAGGGCTTTGTGCTAAATTTGGGCAAAATAAACACATACTTTTCTGTCCAGTCTTCTTTAAAAACTCTATTTTCTCCGTCAACTTTTCTTTTTTAGAAACTAGCATCCTCAACCATCTGAATGCTCACACCATAAGGAAGTGGCGGTTCCGCTCTCATTACGTCAATGGTCAGTATGTCACAGGCTTACTGGGTGTCATGGCTACAGCTTCACACAGGAAATTTTTTAATAACTCGTTTTATTTTTGGACCAGGAATACTCTTATTAAATCTAAAAAGAAAACTAAACTAGACAAATTGTTTAATATGCGTTTTTAACGTAGCAAAAAAACACATTTAATTCATCATACTGTATAGAAATTAATGCACTTGAAATATGAAGTGCACGCAGGTCCGGAACAAGTTCACTTCGGGTCCGGACTTGAGTCTAGACTTTGAGATCCCCCACGATTGTCTAATAAAGTGTTTATTGTGCATTTTTGTTGGTGTTTTTTTAACAGCTTGTTCATGCCCTTCCCTATTGCTGGACTTCTTTTAACTTTTTTGGTAAACAGCTTAAAAACAAAACAGAAACACCTAATTTAAATCAATCGAGCAAATGCAAAAAGTCTTCCAGACCAAAATCTAGATTACATATGCCACTGATTTTTAGATTCGACTAGCATTTATATATCCTTAAAATGGATAAGTTAAAAACTTCTGTCTTGTCTTACCTGCAGCTGTGTTTTCCAAGGCAGGGTCATCATCTGTGAAAGGGATAAAAAAATACTGTAACATACAGAAGGTACTGCTTGGTCTACATGAACTGAATCAAACCTTGCTAAACATGCTAGTCAAATAAGATAAATGTCCATACCATCTGAGGTGCCTGGAAGATCCTCGACAGGTCCCCTAAATCGCTTTAGTGCTGTGGTATGAATAAAGTTTACTAGTAAGGTGTTGGTGTCACATGTTTATTTATATACAAGCATAAACTAGAGTAAAAACCATGATGATGACTAGATCTCATCTCACTATTCTTTCAACTAGTCTAATAATTATCTTTGGTCTAGTCTTGTTAGAATGATTGCTAGTCTTGACTAAAGTGCTGAGTGGCTGTTTTGGCCTGCGTGTGTTTATTAGAAAAGCTAGTATAAAGGTAAGATTTTACAATTTTTGTAAAGGAGTTTAAATATGATCTACATGACTGTCTAATAAAGTGTTCATTGTGCATTTTTGTTGGTGTTTTTTACCAGCTTGTTCATGCTCTTTCCTATTGCTGGACTTCTTCTTCTTTTTACTTTTTTGGTAAACAGCTTAAAAAAAAACAGAAACACATGTACATCTAATTTGTGATCTCTTATTTTTCATTAAATGTATAACTATATACAGTCTTGTTAAATACTAATAAAACAGATTTAAAATAAAAACTTCCGTCTTGTCTTACCTGCAGCTGTGCTTTCTAAGGCAGGGTCATCATCTGTGAAAGGGATAATAAAATACTATAACATACAGAAGGCCCTTCTTGGTCTACATGAACTGAATCAAACCTTGCTAAACATGCTAGTCAAATAAGATAAATGTCCATACCATCTGAGGTGCCTGGAAGATCCTCGACAGGTCGCCTAACTCGCTTTAGTGCTGTGGTATGAATAATATAGTTTACTAGTAAGGTTTTGGTGTCACATGTTTATTTATATTCAAGCATAAGCTAGAGTAAACACCATGATGACTAGATCTCATCTCACTATTCTTTCAACTAGTCTAATAATTATCTTTGGTCTAGTCTTGTTAGAATGATTGCTAGTCTTGACTAAAGTGCTGAGTGGCTGTTTTGGCCTGCTTGTGTTTATTGGGGAAGCAAGTATGTAGGTAAGATTTTAAAATTTTTGTAAAGGAGTTTAAATATGATCTACACGACTGTCTAATAAAGTGTTCATTGTGCATTTTTGTTGGTGTTTTTTACCAGCTTGTTCATGCTCTTCCCTATCGCTGGACTTCTTCTTCTTTTTACTTTTTTGGTAAACAGCTTAAAAAAAAACAGAAACACATTTATATCTAATTTACATCAATCAAGCAAATGCAAAAAGTCATCCAGACCAAAATCTAGATTACATATGCCACTGATTTTTAGATTCGAATAGCATTTATATATCCTTAAAATGGATTAGTTAAAAACTTCTGTCTTGTCTTACCTGCAGCTGTGCTTTCTAAGGCAGGGTCATCATCTGTGAAAGGGATAAAAAATTACTGTAACATACAAAAGGCTCTGCTTGGTCTACATGAACTGAATCAAACCTTGCTAAACATGCTAGTCAAATGAGATAAAAGCCCACACCATCTGAGGTGCCTGGAAGATCCTCGGCAGGTCCCTAACTCGCCTTAGTGCTGTGGTATGAATAATATAGTTTACAAGTAAGGTTTTGGTGTCCCATGTTTATTTATATACAAGCATAAGCTAGAGTAAACACCATGATGATGACTAGATCTCATCTCACTATTCTTTCAACTAGTCTTATAATTATCTTTGATCTAGTCTTGTTAGAATAATTGCTAGTCTTGACTAAAGTGTTGAGTGGCTGTTTTGGCCTGCTTTTTAATAGGGAAGTAGGGTTTTACCATCCAAAGTTTTTACCATTCTTGTAAGATTAATGTTTAATCTGATCAGGTATATACTGCAGAGCTGCAATTTTGGAGGTGAACTGACCCAATTGTCTAGTCATCACAATTTGGCCCTTGTCAAACTCACTCTTTATACTTAGTAATTTTTCACAATTTTAACACATCAACTTTCTGGACAAAATGTTTACTTCCTGACAAATATATCCCACCCATTAATAGGTGCCATGGAGAAGAGAAAATCAGTGTTATTCACTTTACCTGTCAGGGGTCATATTGTTATGACTGATCAGTGTACATAGTGTTGCATCATATGGTAAACTGTACTTTAATAATTTGCCATTGTATATTAATGCACTTACCAATTTCACTTTGTGTTAGCTGATCTGCCTCCTCAGCATCACTGTCATCACTTGAATCAGTTAAGTCTAGGGTTTCTAACAAAAACAAACAATTTGAGTCTTAAGTATAGCAAATGTTAGGAGCAAATAAAAGTATCAAATAATTCTGAAACTATTACTTTGGTTAATATATATTGTCTGTATGTACCTTAGCATATACACTTGATAACCTTTACAATAAAATATACTATAAACCATGCAGCAAAAATCACAAAAATCAAATTTTAACTTTAATAGACTTACCTTCAATGTCAATTTCTTCAAGTGATTTGCCTTGAAGACTTGTAAGAGAACCTTTTTCCATGGCAAGAAGAAGTTTAGAAATTTTTGCCAGCTGGGTTGTAGCCTCTGGAAGCCTGTAATATTCCCTGTGGACACGTATATCATGGCCCAAGAAGTCTGCCACTTGATCCAACTCATGGTTTTTTAAGTTCAGGACCTGTGATAATGTTGCTACATGCTTGCGCAGCTGTGTTGACCGGAGGAGCTCAGGGTTCTGGGCACCACACTCTTCTGCGTAAATCCGTAGACTGTCTTGACCTCGATATGAAGTCAAACATCTGGGTCTTGCAAAAAGAAATGTATTGTCTTGTGGAACTCCACACTCTTGTCTTTTGCTTATCAGAAGTGTTAAAGCATCGACCATGTCTGGTGATAGCAAAATTGCTACTTTACGCCCCCTTTTCCCCCTAATTTCTACTCTACTGAAATGTGAGCAAAGTTTCTGCTCAAATGCTGTAAGGCCAACAGCAACATCTTTGTGAAGAGGAGTTGTGTCCCTCTCCAGGAAACATTTTAATTGCATCCTTGCAACTTCTCCTACACGTCGTCGATTGAACAGAATAATTTTGGCAAGAGTCGATCTGCACAGTTCTCCATAGACTTTTGTTGAAGCAGTCTTCTTCAAGTTGTCAGTAGCTAAATCAGCGACTGTTTCGAGATGTTGATGAAGACGCTGAACATCTTCTGTAAACGGAAGGGTGGATGGTTTATTAAAATGACCTTCATGTAAAGTGGTTAAAGCACCATGAGACACAAGTTCCGACCATTTCGAATTAACCAACTTTTTGAAAGTCTGAGTTGACTTAATCCTTGCATCATCTTCAGCCATTAACGCTCTACAGTGTATGATGTCACATAACTTGTTCAAAGAGTGACCAAGCTTAAGAGCAAGGCTTGGAGTCTGGTAAGTGTGTTTTGCTGCATCATACCCAGATACTCTTTTGACAGCCTGTATAATCATCTCAAAATTTGCAGGCTTAACAGCATCCTCAATCGTATGCAATGAGAATTGCTTTCTCAGGACCAACAAAAGTCTTCCAACCTCTCTTAGCTTCTGCCGAATGTAATCATGTTTAGACGGATCTTGGCCATGTTTATTGAAAAATGATTGTGCCAGCTGTAGGATGGTGAAATCACTCCGCACAGCAGCAGAGATGTCATCATCTTTCATTGGTGTTAGGAGTTTCCAAACACTCTGTGACATTTGCTGACAGAGAACTGAATCAGACATTGTCGCTAAAGCCAGTACCTTATTTCTTCCTGGTTGTTCCTGATCCCCTGACTTAGAAGGACAGTTCCGTACATGTCTCCACAATTCTCTGCGTAGGAACATTGCATGGCAATACATGCAATTCACATAATCATTTGGATTGTAATTTTTCTTCGGTTTACGTTTGAGTTTTAACTGCCCCGATCCACTGGCTAAAACACTTGCATTATGTTCATAATTTCCTTTATTTCTTAGTTTGTCCAGCAGTTTCTTACGTTCCTTGGAATGCTTCGGCAAGGCCAGAGCCCTAGCAACATCCATATTTGTGTTTTCATGAATTTTTAGGTGTCTTGTGAATTTCGATTGGGGCTTTCCACAAATATAACAGTAATTCTTATGTCCTGAAGTGGATATTTCAGAGGATGGTACTGATGGACCTTCCCCACATTCTGTGGTATCCTCAGACCCTGTATTATCAATCCCTGTTTTGTTGGGTACCTGCTCGCCTTTCCTGCATGACTTTTTCAGTTGTGCTGTGCAGACTGCATCTTCAGGTAGGGAATCTTTTACTAAGACGCTTTCTTGGCAGTCTATGTTGGAGAGTGGTTTAGGGCACTCTAGTTCTAAAGACACCATGTCCGACTCCGAATCCTCTGAAAAACTACTGGGAACATAGTCCTTATCTGAGTCCTCCTTAAATAATTCTTCTTCAGAATTCTATAATAGAAAACAAATATTTATTAAATTAAAATATAGATATTACATACTTTTAAAAAGTATTATTAGTGAACTATTATTTTAAAGATTATTTGATAAAATTCACTTACTGGTTCAAATGAGTCAAGGTAAGGCATCACATTCTTGTTGTAGCAAGATTTATGCCAGAAACATGAGCAAACTAGACAGAATAGTAAATACAAGTTTAGATCCTGAGATTTGCTCTAAATTAGATCGTATCTACCAAAAGGGTTGGGAAATTAATAAATCAATAGAGATTGGTAACACATTACTGTACACATTAGAGTATCTTAGTTAAAACATGATACTTACTCTTACACTTTACACCAATCCATTTTAATGCAGAATACGGCCCACTACAGCTGGCACAATTATCCAAGCTTGACACGGTTGAAAGAATGATGTCATGTTTGCAAATCTGTTGAAAAAAATAATAACAATAACAAAATCTATTAAAAAATTGAATTAAAATGAATCTGATTAACCCATCTAAAGTGAAGTAAACTTCAAAAAGATGTTAAAAGTTTAACTAAAAGGTTTGGGGTTTAAATTAATTAAATATCATAACCAATGTAGGTTTTATCAGTAAATTATAAGTAAATATAACATCCAGTCTGACTGTAGTAAACTAAACCTCGATCTTCAACCAACCCCCACAACATGACATTTACAGTAAATATAAGGACATAAAACACCACACATATTCCAATCTGGCTGTAGTAACCCAAACCTGGATCTTCACCCAACCCCCACAACATGACATCAACAGTAAATATGAGGACATAAGACACATCACATATTCCAATCTGGCTGTAGTAACCCAAACCTGTATCTTCACCCAACCCCCACAACATGACATCAACAGTAAATATGAGGACATAAGACACATTACATATTCCAATCTGGCTGTAGTAACCCAAACCTGTATCTTCACCCAACCCCCACAACATGACATCAACAGTAAATATGAGGACATAAGACACATTACATATTCCAATCTGGCTGTAGTAACCCAAACCTGTATCTTCACCCAACCCCCACAACATGACATCAACAGTAAATATGAGGACATAAGACACATTACATATTCCAATCTGGCTGAAGTAACCCAAACTGTATCTTCACCCAACCCCCACAACATGACATTAAGAGTAAATATGAGGACATAAAACACATTACATATTCCAATCTGGCTGTAGTAACCCAAACCTGTATCTTCACCCTACCCCCACAACATGACAACTACAGTAAATATGAGGACATAAAACACCACACATATTCCAATCTGGCTGTAGTAACCCAAACCTGGATCTTCACCCATACCCCACAACATGACATGAAGAGTAAATATGAGGACATAAAACACCACACATATTCCAATCTGGCTGTAGTAACCCAAACCTGTATCTTCACCCTACACCCACAACATGACATCTACAGTAAATATGAGGACATAAGACACATTACATATTCCAATCTGGCTGAAGTAACCCAAACCTGGATCTTCACCCTACCCCCACAACATGACATCAACAGTAAATATGAGGACATAAGACACATTACATATTCCAATCTGGCTGTAGTAACCCAAACCTGTATCTTCACCCAACCCCCACAACATGACATCAAGAGTAAATATGAGGACATAAAACACCACACATATTCCAATCTGGCTGTAGTAACCCAAACCTGTATCTTCACCCTACACCCACAACATGACATCTACAGTAAATATGAGGACATAAGACACATTACATATTCCAATCTGGCTGAAGTAACCCAAACCTGTATCTTCACCCAACCCCCACAACATGACATCAACAGTAAATATGAGGACATAAGACACATTACATATTCCAATCTGGCTGAAGTAACCCAAACTGTATCTTCACCCAACCCCCACAACATGACATGAAGAGTAAATATGAGGACATAAAACACCACACATATTCCAATCTGGCTGTAGTAACCCAAACCTGTATCTTCACCCAACCCCCACAACATGACATCAACAGTAAATATGAGGACATAAAACACCACACATATTCCAATCTGTAGTAACCCAAACCTGGATCTTCACCCAACCCCACAACATGACATCAACAGTAAATATGAGGACATAAAACACCACACATATTCCAATCTGGCTGTAGTAACCCAAACCTGTATCTTCACCCTACCCCCACAACATGACATCAACAGTAAATATGAGGACATAAGACACATTACATATTCCAATCTGGCTGTAGTAACCCAAACCTGTATCTTCACCCAACCCCCACAACATGACATCAACAGTAAATGTGAGGACATAAAACACCACACATATTCCAATCTGGCTGTAGTAACCCAAACCTGGATCTTCACCCAACCCCCACAACATGACATCAACAGTAAATATGAGGACATAAGACACATCACATATTCCAATCTGGCTGTAGTAACCCAAACCTGTATCTTCACCCAACCCCCACAACATGACATCAAGAGTAAATATGAGGACATAAAACACCACACATATTCCAATCTGGCTGTAGTAACCCAAACCTGTATCTTCACCCTACACACACAACATGACATCTACAGTAAATATGAGGACATAAGACACATTACATATTCCAATCTGGCTGAAGTAACCCAAACCTGTATCTTCACCCAACCCCCACAACATGACATCAACAGTAAATATGAGGACATAAGACACATTACATATTCCAATCTGGCTGTAGTAACCCAAACCTGTATCTTCACCCAACCCCCACAACATGACATCAAGAGTAAATATGAGGACATAAAACACCACACATATTCCAATCTGGCTGTAGTAACCCAAACCTGTATCTTCACCCTACACCCACAACATGACATCTACAGTAAATATGAGGACATAAGACACATTACATATTCCAATCTGGCTGAAGTAACCCAAACCTGTATCTTCACCCAACCCCCACAACATGACATCAAGAGTAAATATGAGGACATAAAACACCACACATATTCCAATCTGGCTGTAGTAACCCAAACCTGTATCTTCACCCTACACCCACAACATGACATCTACAGTAAATATGAGGACATAAGACACATTACATATTCCAATCTGGCTGAAGTAACCCAAACCTGTATCTTCACCCAACCCCCACAACATGACATCAACAGTAAATATGAGGACATAAGACACATTACATATTCCAATCTGGCTGAAGTAACCCAAACTGTATCTTCACCCAACCCCCACAACATGACATGAAGAGTAAATATGAGGACATAAAACACCACACATATTCCAATCTGGCTGTAGTAACCCAAACCTGTATCTTCACCCAACCCCCACAACATGACATCAACAGTAAATATGAGGACATAAAACACCACACATATTCCAATCTGTAGTAACCCAAACCTGGATCTTCACCCAACCCCACAACATGACATCAACAGTAAATATGAGGACATAAAACACCACACATATTCCAATCTGGCTGTAGTAACCCAAACCTGTATCTTCACCCAACCCCCACAACATGACATTTACAGTAAATATGAGGACATAAGACACATTACATATTCCAATCTGGCTGTAGTAACCCAAACCTGTATCTTCACCCAACCCCCACAACATGACATCAACAGTAAATATGAGGACATAAAACACCACACATATTCCAATCTGGCTGTAGTAACCCAAACCTGGATCTTCACCCAACCCCCACAACATGACATCAACAGTAAATATGAGGACATAAGACACATTACATATTCCAATCTGGCTGTAGTAACCCAAACCTGTATCTTCACCCAACCCCCACAACATGACATCAACAGTAAATATGAGGACATAAGACACATTACATATTCCAATCTGGCTGTAGTAACCCAAACCTGTATCTTCACCCAACCCCCACAACATGACATCAACAGTAAATATGAGGACATAAGACACATTACATATTCCAATCTGGCTGTAGTAACCCAAACCTGTATCTTCACCCAACCCCCACAACATGACATCAACAGTAAATATGAGGACATAAGACACATTACATATTCCAATCTGGCTGAAGTAACCCAAACTGTATCTTCACCCAACCCCCACAACATGACATTAAGAGTAAATATGAGGACATAAAACACCACACATATTCCAATCTGGCTGTAGTAACCCAAACCTGTATCTTCACCCTACCCCCACAACATGACAACTACAGTAAATATGAGGACATAAAACACCACACATATTCCAATCTGGCTGTAGTAACCCAAACCTGGATCTTCACCCAACCCCCACAACATGACATGAAGAGTAAATATGAGGACATAAAACACCACACATATTCCAATCTGGCTGTAGTAACCCAAACCTGTATCTTCACCCTACACCCACAACATGACATCTACAGTAAATATGAGGACATAAGACACATTACATATTCCAATCTGGCTGAAGTAACCCAAACCTGGATCTTCACCCTACCCCCACAACATGACATCAACAGTAAATATGAGGACATAAGACACATTACATATTCCAATCTGGCTGTAGTAACCCAAACCTGTATCTTCACCCAACCCCCACAACATGACATCAAGAGTAAATATGAGGACATAAAACACCACACATATTCCAATCTGGCTGTAGTAACCCAAACCTGTATCTTCACCCTACACCCACAACATGACATCTACAGTAAATATGAGGACATAAGACACATTACATATTCCAATCTGGCTGAAGTAACCCAAACCTGTATCTTCACCCAACCCCCACAACATGACATCAACAGTAAATATGAGGACATAAGACACATTACATATTCCAATCTGGCTGAAGTAACCCAAACTGTATCTTCACCCAACCCCCACAACATGACATGAAGAGTAAATATGAGGACATAAAACACCACACATATTCCAATCTGGCTGTAGTAACCCAAACCTGTATCTTCACCCAACCCCCACAACATGACATCAACAGTAAATATGAGGACATAAAACACCACACATATTCCAATCTGTAGTAACCCAAACCTGGATCTTCACCCAACCCCACAACATGACATCAACAGTAAATATGAGGACATAAAACACCACACATATTCCAATCTGGCTGTAGTAACCCAAACCTGTATCTTCACCCTACCCCCACAACATGACATGAAGAGTAAATATGAGAACATAAAACACCACACATATTCCAATCTGGCTGAAGTAACCCAAACTGTATCTTCACCCAACCCCCACAACATGACATGAAGAGTAAATATGAGAACATAAAACACCACACATATTCCAATCTGGCTGTAGTAACCCAAACCTGTATCTTCACCCAACCCCCACAACATGACATCAACAGTAAATATGAGGACATAAAACACCACACATATTCCAATCTGTAGTAACCCAAACCTGGATCTTCACCCTACCCCCACAACATGACAACTACAGTAAATATGAGGACATAAGACACATTACATATTCCAATCTGGCTGTAGTAACCCAAACCTGGATCTTCACCCTACCCCCACAACATGACATCAACAGTAAATATGAGGACATAAGACACATTACATATTCCAATCTGGCTGTAGTAACCCAAACCTGTATCTTCACCCAACCCCCACAACATGACATCAACAGTAAATATGAGGACATAAAACACCACACATATTCCAATCTGGCTGAAGTAACCCAAACCTGGATCTTCACCCAACCCCCAAAACATGACATCAACAGTAAATATGAGGACATAAAACACCACACATATTCCAATCTGGCTGTAGTAACCCAAACCTGTATCTTCACCCTACCCCCACAACATGACATCAACAGTAAATATGAGGACATAAAACACCACACATATTCCAATCTGGCTGTAGTAACCCAAACCTGGATCTTCACCCAACCCCCAAAACATGACATCAACAGTAAATATGAGGACATAAAACACCACACATATTCCAATCTGGCTGTAGTAACCCAAACCTGGATCTTCACCCAACCCCACAACATGACATCAACAGTAAATATGAGGACATAAAACACCACACATATTCCAATCTGGCTGTAGTAACCCAAACCTGGATCTTCACCCTACCCCCACAACATGACATCAACAGTAAATATGAGGACATAAAACACCACACATATTCCAATCTGGCTGTAGTAACCCAAACCTGGATCTTCACCCAACCCCCAAAACATGACATCAACAGTAAATATGAGGACATAAAACACCACACATATTCCAATCTGGCTGTAGTAACCCAAACCTGGATCTTCACCCAACCCCACAACATGACAACTACAGTAAATATGAGGACATAAAACACCACACATATTCCAATCTGGCTGTAGTAACCCAAACCTGTATCTTCACCCAACCCCCACAACATGACATGAAGAGTAAATATGAGGACATAAAACACCACACATATTCCAATCTGGCTGTAGTAACCCAAACCTGTATCTTCACCCAACCCCCACAACATGACATCAACAGTAAATATGAGGACATAAGACACATTACATATTCCAATCTGGCTGTAGTAACCCAAACCTGTATCTTCACCCAACCCCCACAACATGACATCAACAGTAAATATGAGGACATAAGACACATTACATATTCCAATCTGGCTGTAGTAACCCAAACCTGTATCTTCACCCAACCCCCACAACATGACATCAACAGTAAATATGAGGACATAAGACACATTACATATTCCAATCTGGCTGTAGTAACCCAAACCTGGATCTCTACCCAATGATTCATTTTTCATAAACACTCACCGGCTGTGATGTTTTACGCCCATCTCCACGGACGAATGAGGCAGGTTCTTCAGTCTCTGAAGTTACCTGTTCAGATTAACAAACAAAGTAATAACAAATTGAATTCTCAACATGATTGATAAACCATTTTAACAGAAACCTGTGTGTTTGAATGAGAATATATAGATTAAATGATTCACTTTTCATAAACACTCACCGGCTGTGATGTTTTACGCCCATCTCCACGGACGAATGAGTCAGGTTCTTTAGTCTCTGAAGTTACCTTTGTAGATTAACAACGAAGTATTAACAAATTAAGTTCTCAACACGATTGATAAACCATTTAACAGAAACCTGTGTGTTTGAATGAGAATATATAGATTAAATGATTCACTTTTCATAAACACTCACCGGCTGTGATGTTTTACGCCCATCTCCACGGACGAATGAGTCAGGTTCTTCAGTCTCTGAAGTTACCTTTGTAGATTAACAACGAAGTATTAACAAATTAAGTTCTCAACACGATTGATAAACCATTTTAACAGAAACCTGTGTGTTTGAATGAGAATATATAGATTAAATGATTCACTTTTCATAAACACTCACCGGCTGTGATGTTTTACGCCCATCTCCACGGACGAATGAGTCAGGTTCTTTAGTCTCCGAAGTTACCTGTGCAGATTAACAAACAAAGTATTAACAAATTAAATTCTCAACATGATTGATAAACCATTTTAACAGAAACCTGTGTGTTTGAATGATAATATATAGATTAAATGATTCACTTTTCATAAACACTCACCGGCTGTGATGTTTTACGCCCATCTCCACGGACAAATGAGGCAGGTTCTTCAGTCTCAGAAGTTACCTTTGTAGATTAACAACGAAGTATTAACAAATTAAATTCTCAACACGATTGATAAACCATTTAACAGAAACCTGTGTGTTTGAATGAGAATATATAGATTAAATGATTCACTTTTCATAAACACTCACCGGCTGTGATGTTTTACGCCCATCTCCACGGACGAATGAGGCAGGTTCTTCAGTCTCTGAAGTTACCTTTGTAGATTAACAACGAAGTATTAACAAATTAAGTTCTCAACACGATTGATAAACCATTTTAACAGAAACCTGTGTGTTTGAATGAGAATATATAGATTAAATGATTCACTTTTCATAAACACTCACCGGCTGTGATGTTTTACGCCCATCTCCACGGACGAATGAGTCAGGTTCTTCAGTCTCTGAAGTTACCTTTGTAGATTAACAAACAAAGTAATAACAAATTAAATTCTCAACATGATTGATAAACCATTTTAACAGAAACCTGTGTGTTTGAATGAGAATATATAGATTAAATGATTCACTTTTCATAAACACTCACCGGCTGTGATGTTTTACGCCCATCTCCACGGACGAATGAGGCAGGTTCTTCAGTCTCTGAAGTTACCTTTGTAGATTAACAACGAAGTATTAACAAATTAAGTTCTCAACACGATTGATAAACCATTTTAACAGAAACCTGTGTGTTTGAATGAGAATATATAGATTAAATGATTCACTTTTCATAAACACTCACCGGCTGTGATGTTTTACGCCCATCTCCACGGATGAATGAGTCAGGTTCTTTAGTCTCTGAAGTTACCTGTTCAGATTAACAAACAAAGTAACAACAAATTAAATTTTCAACATTATTGATAAACCATTTTAACAGAAACCTGTGTGTTTGAATGAGAATATATAGATTAAATGATTCACTTTTCATAAACACTCACCGGCTGTAATGTTTTACGCCCATCTCCACGGACGAATGAGTCAGGTTCTTCAGTCTCAGAAGTTACCTTTGTAGATTAACAACGAAGTATTAACAAATTAAATTCTCAACACGATTGATAAACCATTTAACAGAAACCTGTGTGTTTGAATGAGAATATATAGATTAAATGATTCACTTTTCATAAACACTCACCGGCTGTGATGTTTTACGCCCATCTCCACGGACGAATGAGTCAGGTTCTTTAGTCTCCGAAGTTACCTGTGCAGATTAACAAACAAAGTATTAACAAATTAAATTCTCAACACTATTGATAAACCATTTAACAGAAACCTGTGTGTTTGAATGAGAATATATAGATTAAATGATTCACTTTTCATAAACACTCACCGGCTGTGATGTTTTACGCCCATCTCCACGGACGAATGAGTCAGGTTCTTCAGTCTCTAAAGTTACCTTTGTAGATTAACAACGAAGTATTAACAAATTAAGTTCTCAACACGATTGATAAACCATTTTAACAGAAACCTGTGTGTTTGAATGAGAATATATAGATTAAATGATTCACTTTTCATAAACACTCACCGGCTGTGATGTTTTACGCCCATCTCCACGGACGAATGAGTCAGGTTCTTCAGTCTCTGAAGTTACCTTTGTAGATTAACAAACAAAGTAATACAAATTAAATTCTCAACATGATTGATAAACCATTTTAACAGAAACCTGTGTGTTTGAATGAGAATATATAGATTAAATGATTCACTTTTCATAAACACTCACCGGCTGTGATGTTTTACGCCCATCTCCACGGACGAATGAGTCAGGTTCTTCAGTCTCTGAAGTTACCTTTGTAGATTAACAACGAAGTATTAACAAATTAAGTTCTCAACACGATTGATAAACCATTTTAACAGAAACCTGTGTGTTTGAATGAGAATATATAGATTAAATGATTCACTTTTCATAAACACTCACCGGCTGTGATGTTTTACGCCCATCTCCACAGATGAATGAGTCAGGTTCTTTAGTCTCTGAAGTTACCTGTTCAGATTAACAAACAAAGTAATAACAAATTAAATTCTCAACATGATTGATAAACCATTTTAACAGAAACCTGTGTGTTTGAATGAGAATATATAGATTAAATGATTCACTTTTCCTAAACACTCACCGGCTGTAATGTTTTACGCCCATCTCCACGGACGAATGAGTCAGGTTCTTCAGTCTCAGAAGTAACCTTTGTAGATTAACAACGAAGTATTAACAAATTAAATTCTCAACACGATTGATAAACCATTTAACAGAAACCTGTGTGTTTGAATGAGAATATATAGATTAAATGATTCACTTTTCATAAACACTCACCGGCTGTGATGTTTTACGCCCATCTCCACGGACGAATGAGTCAGGTTCTTTAGTCTCCGAAGTTACCTGTGCAGATTAACAAACAAAGTATTAACAAATTAAATTCTCAACTTGAATTGATAAACCATTTTAACAGAAACCTGTGTGTTTGAATGAGAATATATAGATTAAATGATTCACTTTTCATAAACACTCACCGGCTGTGATGTTTTACGCCCATCTCCACGGACGAATGAGGCAGGTTCTTCAGTCTCTGAAGTTACCTTTGTAGATTAACAACGAAGTATTAACAAATTAAGTTCTCAACACGATTGATAAACCATTTTAACAGAAACCTGTGTGTGATTCACTTTTCATAAACACTCACCGGCTGTGATGTTTTATGCCCATCTCCACGGACGAATGAGGCAGGTTCTTCAGTCTCCGAAGTTACCTGTGTAGATTAACAACAAAGTATACTAAAGTATCACAAATTTACAACATGATTAAAGCTTATGTTCGAATAATTGTTTAGAGCAAAATAACATTGAAGAAATAACTGTTATCTATACCTGGTGTCTCCATGGCCATTCAGAATCTCCATAGTTATAACAGATTTCTTCCCCAGGACTAATGTCCTTTCTAGCAAATAAACACAAATGGGGCTTTTTGTCCACTGTGATAATTTTCAATTTGCTGTTGGGGTTCACGTGATCATCATTCACAAGACGTCCTAAAGATCCATCTTCTTTGGCAGCATCAACCCTGAAACATTCAAAAAACATAATGCTACTATAACTTAAGTTATAATAACAGATTCAATTACACACCACATAAATGCAAGTCAGTAGTTTTCTATAACTGTTGCTATTACTTGCAGTAATACAGTTTGACTTATAACAGTATATTCATAAGACATTGTACATTAAATAAAACCATATACATACCATAATTGTTTTCCATTAAAACGGAATTCAAATAAAAACACTTCGAGTGAACTGTCATATAATTTGAGTCTTCTTTCATATTCCTCTTTTTTTATGACCTCTCCTCGGTATTCAAGGAGAAAATCTCCTCTATGAAAGTGAGAAGTGGTGAACACTCCCCGACCTAACAAAGAATTAGTCTGATTAGTCACAGAAAAGTTTTAACTAAAGATTTAGAGCATGGTTGAAAATCCATGACTTAACCATAGGTCTGTGTTACTTACTGTACCTTTGAATGAATTGATATATTTTGCTACAAATCCAGCATTGTCTTTACACATTGATGCATAATATACTGCCTCCTCTTCTGGTTTTTTTTTACATCTCCTGGGCCTTATTCCTGCCATTTTCTACAAAGGTCCAGAAAAGCAAGTCATTTTTTTTGTGATTTATTGTTTTATACCTTAAGAACATAATTAATAACCCATAGTGATCTATAGGCTCAAACTAAGTAAAATTACAACATTAAAGTAATCATACAGTTATAAACATAAACATAACATTTCTTGAGGGCAATTTTTGAAGGGGACACAAATAATACAGCCAAATTTTACATATAAAGGACATGTAATGTTACACAGAAGAAAACCTTACTACTATTATTAGTGTAGCATGAAGACTGTACCATATGCTCATTATTTCTCTTTGGTTCAATGAAAAAACTGACTAAATGGACCAACATTTTCTTCTTTTAAACTATTTAACTTATTTACTGGAATATTTTTGAAGTTGTTTACAACCAAGTCACCAAAATAAGATAAAAACACACTGAACAAAACCCATCACACAACAGTAAATCTATTAGCCTTATTACAGTTCACATATGCTTATCACAATGATAGTTGTAGTTGGTATGGGTGACTTGGTATACGTTACTGTAAACAAGCTACCAGACAATCTAGGTAAATTTATAATCACTAAAAAGCTTACTCACGGAAAAAATCATCAGTTAACATATTTTTTTTGTTGATATAACTAATTACACAGCATCGTCAGTATTAAACACAAACTAATCACTTCGATGTTTTTGAATAAAATAGCCTGGAACTCCTCTCAACCACTGTCTATAGAATAATGTGATCTTGAACGACAATAACTTAAATCGTTATAAACTAAAACAGATTTTAACATAAAGAGTAGCTTTATGCTTATCATTAAACTTACCTTACAGCGATGAGTGATATCGTCGTCGTCTGACATCCACGGAGAAAATTCATCGGTCAGATGGGAGAAAAGGGTTCAGTGTGCAGTGCTTTTTATATATAACTTTGTAAATGTAACATATGGCTATTATTTTATACTTGGATTATATATTTTCCAATACCGTCGTTGTCGTAGATCAGTGTTTACATCGCTTGAGGTTGACAAATTCCGACATTATGAAGACTTCTGGCGGTCAGCCAATCAGAAGCCGCGATTTCATACACACGTATTAATAATCAATGAGGAGGCGCAGTACCAAGTCCGGCCTACAGAGGCGCACTTCCGATACACACGTCATACACAAATTCAGGTTTATGTGAATTATAAAGACATGTGGAGAAAATTTGGATTTCAGCTCCACCTAGCTGTTGGAGGACTTCTACATTGCCCGAATTATGAGGACACAGGCCATGTCCTTGTAATCCAAAATGTCCTTATAATGTGGCGTGTATTCATATGAAATGTCCTCATAAATCACAAAGACCAACACACACACACACACACACACACACAGGTTTCCATGTTTTGTGGGGACATTCCATAGACGTAATGCATTTTATACTGTACAAACTGTATATTCTATTCCCCTAACCTACCCCATTCCCTAACCCCAACCATCACATAAACCATTCTACTACTTCACATTTTCAAGATACATCATTCTGTTTGATTTATAAGCTTGTTTCCTCATGGGGACATCAAAATGTCCCTACGAGGTCACAAAAATACTGGTATTCCTATCTTTGTGGGGTCCCCACAACGTGATAATTACCAGGTACACACACACACACACATAAAATGAAATACAGTTGAAATATAATTTGAGCTCAAAATTGATAGATCTGAGTGGCCCATCGTCAATCTGCGTGGGCAAGTGCCACCCTGACCATTATATAGCCTTGCCACTGTATCAGACAGAACAAAAACAGTCACTTTGTGCATTTAAAGGTAAATATATGAGTGTGATGCATTTTGAGAGTAAAAATAAGTGACTGGATCTATGAGGATTTTTATGTTTTTGTTAATAAATTTGTGCCCTTTTAGTAAAATCTTTGGTTGCATATGGTAATAATAATAATAATAAGGCACACAAGCCACTTACACAACTTGATAAATAAGATTTGCCATTGGTCAAAACATGTTTAATGTTTATAGAATAATTAGTGGGGGCATTTAATACAGATTTATTATTGATTACAACATTTTAACGCTGAATTTAGAGTGGATACTGTTACATTAAACTTACTTAATTCAAATGTTGTGACTTTCTGGAAAGGCAGTCAAGTCGAGCTACGCGTTTCACACACACACGGGCAAACCAGATCCATGAATGTGTTTGTTTGTCATTATATTATTCTGTAATCGCAAGATTCACAAACCATTAAGAGGAGCAAATACAGGCGTGTGTTCGTCAGGATGACGTTGGATCCGATTCGCGCATATGCGTGCGTTAACGTAAGTGATTACAGAATAATAATGCAAGCAAACGTTTTGACACAAACGCATCTTTATATTTATATTCCGAGACAGCATTTCACCTCGACGGGAAATCTGATATTTACATTACTGGCATAGCCTGATTTGAAACGGACAGTTTTGTCAAAGCAGCAAACACCTGGCTGGTTCTCTTAATTTTGCTGTTTGTCTCTGCCTATTCCTTCTATCCGTGCCCAGCGCCACTGATTTAAGTCCTTTATATATAAGGTCGTCTTACCTAGGCTAGGCTTCATTTACTTAATCTTCATCCTGCTGAAAACGTTAACTTGTTGAGACTTTTCCGCGGCCGCGCGGCATAGAGACAGAGCACGGCGCGTCATAACCTGAAAACCACGCCCACCAGGGGGGAAAGCAATCCAACCCTCTCCATTGACATTGTATTGCGAGAGGACGCCTCCTTGTCATTTCTGGCTTATAACAAAAAACTGAATAATGCCTAAAAGCTACTGTGTGACAATATGTACAGCTAACAAGCCAAAGAACCCAGAAATAAGTTTTTATAAGCTGTCGAGCCGTAAAACCCAGCCTTTAAGGAGAATAAAGTGGATCACCGACTACGTTTCCCCCTACTGGACGCAGTTTTACTAATAGGAATACTATGAAAAGTTGCCTGTTTCCATTTCTGTGTCTTTAAACGCTCGTTTTTTGAAGTCGAAAGCTTATAAAAACGTATTTGTTTTTTTGGATTGTTAGATGTACACCTTGTCACACAGCAGCTTTTAGGTATTATTCTGTTTTTAAGTTTAATCTGTAAATAAGTTTTTATAAGCTGTCGACCCCGAAAAATGAGCGTTTAAAGACACAGAAATGGAAACAGGCAACTGATGTAAACTTTATATTAAACAACAACAGTATTTGTCTTGTAAACTGATTTATAATGATCACGTGCTGACTGTTGCATGTCACATAGACGAGTGAAGTAAGATCTGCTTAACTCAGCGGTAAGTTTTATTTCTCAAATATCAATGGTTTGTGCTCTCTATCATTAAAAACGGTCAAGCAAACAGCACGCGCAGGGTTAATGTATATGCACGCGCGCATACATAGGTTATGTATGTGTGCTTGTTGTCAGTGACGATTACTTTTCAGGATGTGTGTGCTTGATTTTTCTCAAAATTGACAGCCCTAATAAGAAGATCCTTTATAAAGACAGTACATTAAACGTATACAGACAGGAGCCATCTTAGAAAACAGCCTCGATAAGTCGAGCAACGAATGTCGTGCTATATACATTTGACACCCCTATAATCCCTCCCACTCTGAAGTGTTGCTAAACTCAATGGAAAAGCTAACCAAGCCAAAGTAAAGTAAGCTGACTCGACCTTACCTGTAGGGTACTATACGGACTACCGGCACATCCGGGAACTTGACTGCAAATTTCGTCACCATCCCTTTTTGGGGGATAAAAAAGCAGACATTCCATTGGCTTGCATTCAAAATAGCGGAACAAAGCAACGTTTTTACACAGCCGGCAGGCGTAAATAACTTATGAAATCATTCAGATTAAACATGTCGAGTATTTATCTGTCCACCCTGCCTGCCATAGAGCCCGAAAGATACATTAACACATTTAATTTGGTCAATATAAAAACATGTCGCTTTCATTCTCACAGCGTCAAATTTGTGTAACAACGCCATCCAGTGATTGCTGGAAATATCGCTAAGCCAGTTAGTTGTATGGCTGGACGGAAAAGTGCACTCATTCCTCTAAATATAAAGACATAATAAATAAATACGAAGTAACTTTCAAATACGAAGTAAAATCATTCACTTGCTTCTCTGTTGACTCGATGAGGTACGAGTAAATGTCCGGGTAAGACACCTCTGGCCAATAGGGAGCGTTGTTACACAAATTTGATGCTGGGAGAATGAAAGAGACATGTTTTTATATTGACCAAATTAAATATGTTAATGTATCTTTCGCGCTCTATGGCAGGCAGGGTGGACAGATAATTACTCAACATGTTTAATCTGAGTGATTTTATAAGTTATTTACGCCTGCCGGCTGTGTACGAAGGTTGCTTTGTTCCGCTATTTTGAATGGAAGCCAATGGAAAGCCTAGTCTGATTTCCCCCAAAAGTGGGCGTGAACCTTTTCAGAGACATTCTATGACGTTGCGCCGGTTGTGCGTATGCAATGGAAAAGCGCCTTTAGGGTGCAAAACCCCTTTAACCATAAAACAGGGTTAAAATGACGTGCTGTCTCTGATATATTATATATAACTACAATATAAAAACGTAAGATTTACATTACCATAACATCTTCACTCTGAAGAGTCGCTCAGCTTCTTCTAACTCGGTCAAGTCTTTTAGAGAGAGTGATAGAGGTAATGTGATTAGTAGCTACTGAATACACTACAGTTTATACATTTAGTACATTACTTAATTACTTTCCATTTACCTTTCATTATGTACCGTGACTGGATAATCCATCCATTCGCTGACCTTTAATAAAAAATACAAAGATAAACTTAATTAACACCTGTCACCGGTATCAACTGGCAGAAATTCACTCTTACCATACAGCATATGTGAAAGAGCTCAGGAAAGCACTCTGATGGGCCTACAAAAAGAGAAATAATAAAAGGGAAAAACACTGCGATTAGGCAAGGTTTGAGCCAAACATTAGTTTTAATTTTGGTGAGGTAGTATTGATTCCAGCCATGTCAGGCATAAGTGCTTGGCCTGCTTGCAATGTCTGCTTAAACACAAACATAACCCTCTCACTAAAATAAAAGTATAACTCTTACATAAAGATAAATATAAGGGATGTCAAAATGCATTAGATATGAACCTTTTAAATATATTAACTAAAGCACACCACCTGTTACCAGAAAGCTGTTTTTATCTATATAATTTACATGCAGATGTAACAGTTACATTATTTGTCTGTGAAAATGTCTGTACACGTTATTTTTCTAGAATTATTTCTCAAGTGATAAATTATGAATTAACAGCATAAATAAGTGCCTTATTAATCACTGTTCCTTTAAGAACATGCTTCATTAGGTTAACCAGAATAATATAAACTGAAAGATTCTGAACAGTTTTGTGCATTGTGCAATAACATTAAATTAAGACATACTTACAAAAACACCCAAGAAAAATTAAGCATCAAACCATAGTAAACCGCAAGCTACACGATTACTACGACAAAAACTTGCAAACCTCCCCTAACAGTAATGACTAATTAGGCTGTAACAAACTAGACAGCAAGAAACTTATGCAAAATATATTAAAAATTTTAAACTTACTTCTGAAACCCTGCTGTGCTGTTATCATCTTCTCAGTCCTGTCAGATTTTCCCGGTCATTTTGTTCTTCTGCGCTTTTGGCCTGAGTGGCGGTTGGCAACTGAAGGGTCATTAGCGCCTCCTACTGGACTGGGTGTTGCGCATTCAATAGGCAGTGGAGGAAATTCCATGTTCTTTTGACTATTTGTTATTAATAAAGCAATACATTTAACACTGTTTAATAATAATAATAATAATGTGTAAATTCGCTAAACAAACACTATACTAAAAGATATAAAAGCAACCAAAAAATAACATTTGGTTATTTATGTATTTATTAACTTTACCAATCCCTGCACAGATAAAATAAAAAAGAAAATAATAAAATAAAAATAATAATGTAATTGATTTGTGATTATTAATAATAATCAGTATCAACTTCTCACTGTTTGTTAATATACAGAGACTTAGTTGGCAGTTTTCTGATGATGGTAAACTAATGCAGTCTTTTTTGTTCAAAGTAATTAAAATAGCTGTTGATTCCCCATAATGATCATACATTTCAAATCTTCTTGAACACTCACTTACATATTTAAAGATGATCTGACCAGATAATTTTTACTTGCTGTATAAAAGCAAAAACCTGTCTGATGGTGATCCTGGGGGGGGGGTCTTTAGGTCACAAAACTAACAGGACTTCATAATATAGTATTTTTAATACAATAATGCAGTGTTTACTTTGTCATTTTTGACAAATACATCCACAAAGTACCATAACCATATGCCACAGCTTTAAAAATGCTTCAGTATCACATGCATGTATGTTTACATACATTTATTAAATATGTGGAAAACAAATATGTATGTCACATATTTATGATTAATGTTGTCCATATATGCGAGAAACCAATACTATAGTGTAATATATGCAGATATATGGTATCATATATTGATGGAACCAAATATTTTGTTCATATGTTTGGACATATAAATGTACATATATGTTGCAGGCATATATTGTGTTCTCAGATAAGTCAAATATATGTATAGATATATGTCATACTATGTAAAATATAAGTACATATATGGCCATATATTACATTTTTGTATTTTACTTTATTGAAATGCTCTACCTAAAATAATCAGTGTGATATAAATTATAAGGTGACACAATTGAAATAAAGGTAATTAAACAAAGCTAACACTTAATATTCTATAAGAAGAAAAATCATTGGCACTACACCTTTTCTAGAAGTGTTCTGCTGTTGCTGTTTACAAGACCTTTTTGTTGTTTTGTGCGCATGCGCAAATGGCAATCAGATAAACCTTGGAGTGTTGCACAGTAACATAACCAGGAGTTTTTTTTTACCAGGAGTTGACCAGATAGCTATTTAATTATTTATATACGCATCAAGCTTCAAATGCAATAAATTACTTTTAATTTGATTTTTGTAATTGTTTTGCCAATAAATAAATACATAAATAAGGATATAATTGCAGAAGTACAGGTGTAATATTATTTTTTAAATATTATCACAACAGCCTAAGAATAGAAGCACCATTACAACACACGCACACACGGATACACACACACACACACACACACACACACACACACACACACACACACACACACACACACACACACACACACAAAGAACAAGTTCTAAGAACGTTTTCTCTCGTCATTATAAGAACGTTCATCAAGTATGAATAATGTCTCTAGGACGTTCCAAGAACATTGTTCTAAGAACGTTTATGAATAATGTCACTAGGACGTTCCAAGAACATTGTTCTAAGAACGTATTCTATCGTCCTTATGAGAACATTCATCAAGTATGAATAACGTCACTAGAACGTTTCAAGAACATTGTTCTAAGAACGTTTTCTATTGTCCTTATGAGAACGTTCATCAAGTATGAATAACGTCATTAGGACGTTCCAAGAACATTGTTCTAAGAACGTTTATGAATAATGTCACTAGGACGTTCCAAGAACATTGTTCTGAGAACGTTTTATCTTGTCGTTATGAGAACGTTCATCAAGTATGAATAACGTCATTAGGACGTTCCAAGAACATTGTTCTAAGAACGTTTTCTCTTGTCATTATGAGAACGTTCATCAAGTATGAATAACATCACTAGGACGTTCCAAGAACATTGTTCGAAGAACGTTTATGAATAATGTCACTAGGACGTTCCAAGAACATTGTTCTGAGAACGTTTTATCTTGTCGTTATGAGAACGTTCATTAAGTATGAATAACGTCATTAGGACGTTCCAAGAACATTGCTCTAAGAACGTTTTCTCTCGTCATTATGAGAACGTTCATCAAGTATGAATAACGTCACTAGGACGTTCCATGAACATTGCTCTAAGAACGTTTATGAATAACGTCACTAGGACGTTCCAAGAACATTGTTCAGAGAACGTTTTATCTTGTCGTTATGAGAACGTTCATCAAGTATGAATAACGTCACTAGGACGTTTCAAGAACATTGTTCTAAGAACGTTTTCTATTGTCCTTATGAGAACGTTCATCAAGTATAAATAACGTCACTAGGACGTTCCATGAACATTGCTCTAAGAACGTTTATGAATAACGTCACTAAGACGTTCCAAGAACATTGTTCTAAGAACGTTTTCTATCGTCCTTATGAGAACGTTCATCAAGTATGAATAACGTCACTAGGACGTTTCAAGAACATTGTTCTAAGAACGTTTTCTATTGTCCTTATGAGAACGTTCATCAAGTATGAATAACGTCATTAGGACGTTCCAAGAACATTGTTCTAAGAACGTTTTTCCCCAACATTCCCAGAACGTAAATTTTTACTAATAACGTTCTAAAAACGTTCTAAAAACATTATTTAAATAACGTTTTGTCCTAACATTTACACAACCTTTAAAGAACGTTAGCGAAAGTTGTGGGAACGTTCCCTGTTAGCTGGGTGGCTATGCTTAAAGCCGATGTTTTCTATCGAGCTATAGTTTCTGATCAGACACAAAGTCTGAACTAAATAAAATTTTAAACGGTTCACGAAGTCCGGGAATCTTTTCATGACCTGGTCTACAGTTTAACGCGTATTAAAGATCCGGCGGTGTCTGACAAAGCGTCGGGTGATTGTTCATATCTGTCATTTAAAATAAAGTTAATAAATGTAATTCTGTCCACTATGGCAAAATAGGAATTTATTTTAGATTTAGGGGAATCTTTAACCATGTCTCTGATTAAAACTTTTGATTGTAACATCACAAGTTATTTAATTAAATATTCCGTATACGGGTATAGTTTAAGCAATGACCTGAGCCATTACCTTCGGAGCCGTCAATACTACAATCTTTAGACGATAGTCTAAACTAAATAAATTTTTTAAACGGTTCAGGAATTCCGTGAATCTTTTCATAACCTGCACTATAGTTTCACGCGTATTAAAGATCCGGCGGTGCCTGACAAAGCGCCGGGTGAGCGTTCATATCTGCCATTTTAAAATAATGTTAATAAATGTAATTCTGTCCACTATGGCAAAATAGGCTTTTATTTTAGATTTAGGGGAATCTTTAACCAAGTCTCTGATTAAGACATGTGTATACGTGCACAGATGGTGACAGAGAAACTTATAAATGTCGTTAATAAACTTTTAAATGTTTTTAAGACGTATTCACCCCATTTGGGGTTTTATTTTTAATTAAAGGCTTCTTAAAACATGTGTGAATATGTGTATATTATACAAAGAGTCTTATATTGTCTGCTCTGACAAAAATAAAGTATTTTTTAGATTTAGGGGAATTGACTGCGTGTCTTATAAATACAAATTGATAATACGTTTGTTTTGTAAAGAGACTTCTTTAAAGTCACGCAAGAATAAAATATTTTAGTTGTAACTGGTTAAACTTAAATCTGTTATTATCTATTTAACTATAAGCTGTATTTTTCTGATAAGACACAAAGTTTTTGATGATGAACTTATGACCGTGTGTGATAGATATTTCACAGCAGGGTCGGTTTGTAATCTAGGTAGAGTCTTTTAAAACTCTAATGGTAAAATGTAATATGGACACTCTGTCAAAAATAAAGCATTTGTTTGTAACAAATTATTTAATGAAATATTCAGCAGTGGTATAGCGATGAACAGTGCCAAAACCACCGGGGACACCAATAACACATTCTTTAGACTAAAGGTTATTTATTTTAAACTAAATAAAAGTTTAATCTTTTCAGACATAGTATTCTGATCACACCATTAGATCGCGCTCCGGCGTTTACAATAGAGAACATAAGCGGATGAGTGTTCATATCCACCGTTAAGAAACTTTTAAACGATTAAAAACACTTTCATATCATTTTCTGAGTTTGTTTTAAATTAATGACATCTTAAAATCAACTGTGAATATGTGTTTATTACACAATAAATTGTAATTCTGTCCGCTCCGGTATAATAGGGGTTTTATTTTAGATTTGGGACTTTCTTTAACCAAGTCTCTGATTAAAACATGTGAATGCGTGTACCAACGTTGCCAGAAAACGTACGCTGATGCGCTCATATATCTGGTGTTAAGAGCCTTTTAAACGTTTTAAGACATTTCACACTCTATTCTGAGTTTAATTCATTAATGTCATCTAATATCCAAGTGTGTACATGTCTATTTACGATAAATGTAACACGGTAAACATTGTCAAAATAAAAGGGTTCTTGAACATGTTATTCCAGTGGGTGTTTCTTGTTTTGCGAGTGTTCGACATATTTATTGATGTGGAAAAAGTTTGTTGTTTGGACGAACAGTTTCAGTCTCTCTCTCTCTCTCTCTCTCTCTCTCTCTCTCTCTCTCTCTCTCTCTCTCTCTCTCTCTCTCTATCACCAGTCCGCTATCAACCAGCAGACAACCCCCCCCAGATGTCTGGACAGAGGGAGTGTTGGTAAAATAAAAGAAACTCAGCCCCCATTGACAAAAAGTAATAGGTTTATTTAGATTTCAGGCTTCATTACTCAGATACAGATTAAAGCATGTTATTTCTTATTCGTAATTTAAAGAAACTTAGAAGTTTTAAGACATTTCATCACACATCCTATGATGACATAAACCCTTGTGTTAGCCCGTAGAGGACAACAAAACGGGTGCAAATATTATTTATCAACGTTTGATGTTGTTATAAACCAGGTTGTCACATACGTGACAACAATCATTGCTTTAAAGACAAAACATTTAACAAATTTGACATTTTGTTAAACATGGTTGTGTGCGTCCATAAACAACAACAGTTAGGACATGGTTCTACATAATATTAAAATCACGGGCTTACGTTAAATAGGTAAAACTTAATTTTTACTAAATAAAATAAAAATAAACTATTTGATCATATTATCTGATATTAGGTTAGGTTTAAGATCGTAACATCGTAAAACCCCCAGCGGATATGGTGTGTGCGTGTGTGTGTGTGTGTGTGTGTGTGTGTGTGTGTGTGTGTGTGTGTGTAATGGCTGTTATCACGTGGTGCGGACCAAACGACCAACGCTGCGGGGGTTGTGAAGCGAAGAATGTTCTGTATAGATGAGAAGTTTTTCCTTCTGAACACAGAATCTTTACCAAAAACGTAACCCCGGATTAACACATCACAGAACAATTTGAACAACCGTGTCGGATTCGTACACACCAGAGGTCTGTTTTATGTTTTGCAGAAACTGTGGAAACTTTTGATGCTGCAAAGGTGTCCGAATTCGCAAACAAACTATCAAACGCAATGCGGCGGAAACAGTGGACACGAGCCTTTTGTTGCTGAGAAGGCGATTGAACTCAGAAACAAACAAGCAAGCAAAGTTGTCTACGAAACTACAGATTCTTGAAAAAGATGGCACAAAGATCATTCGAACGACTACGCAATGGCCAGATGGGGGTATGTGTATGGGACCGACCTTTTTAAAGATATGCTTAAAAAGAACTACAAGCGCGAGATGTCCAATCTACTATGTACTGTGATATACAAAGAGGCCAATGTGTGCATGCCTCCAAACTATTGCGAAGCTAACGCCGAGTGTGTAACCAGACTCAAGGAAAAACAGATGTTGTGAAAAGTATAAATGATACGCTGAATAGCATGGTGCAGACGGTGGTACAGGCCCAAGAGGAACCCAGTGTGATTATTAGAAAGGCCCTAGAGATATTTTATGAATGTGACGAGGTCGAGTTTTACGTTGTCAATATCATAATAATGATAGCATTTGTAATTGATGTATGCATTGATATGCTTGTAAAGAAACGAGAAATTAATGTGTGGGAAATCATAGAAAATGCCGTAGATTTCATGTTTTGAAAAGGGTCTTGGTTCATGCATGCACGTTCTATGGTATCTAGACAATATCATAACGTTTAATAATGATGATGCCTAAAAACCAATCGTGTGAGCCAGTGGCATATCTTACGCAAGTTTTTACAGTTGTTTTTTAGTTTTACCAAAAGTTTTAATCTGATTTTATTTTTTACTCAACATTATGATGGCAAGCCATGTCCGTCAACAAATGTATACTTTAACAAAAACTACGTTCTAGTAGTTTCAATGTATGGTAACTGTTGTTTTTTTCATCATTGATTTTGTATACTGCTTATGTTTTTGTATGTTTTGCTGTACCGGATTCATAAAAACAAAATATACAAGGATTTATGGTCTTAATGTCTGTGTTGTTACCATTAGAACATTTAGACATCTTGTTCAGACAACGTGTGACATTGCTCATTCTTCATATGTTTTTGCAACACCACACAGAGAAACGTGAAAGATTAATAGAAATTACATGTGACTACATCACATGTCTTTCAGAGGCGTAAAATAAAGTCACCAATGTTAGTATGGGATGCTAAAACAGCACAGGCACAAGCTGATCCTAATTTTGATACCTGCCGTCAGTCACATAGTCAAAGCTCATATACTTCATGTCTCTACGAATCCTGACAGAGTTTTAGTTTCATATACACAACACATCAAATGTAAACCACGGTAAACTAAATACATTTGACAGCAAAGAACTCTAATTTTCTGACAACCCCAAAAAAGATGACGGGGTCATCATCAAACATCGCTCACTTTTAAGGTACCGAAAGGTTTTTGTTTATTTTAGTATAACTCGACACTGAAATTTTTGTTAAGCACACAGAAATGCACAGATTTTACGTTTTCAGTATACATGTGTACATCACATTGTGATCTCAGTCTCAACTAGATCGATGATCTATCAATATTAGCCACAAATGTTAGCTCTGATTTCACAAAACATCCATTTACATTCCAAACCTTTTGGATTCAACGCCTTAAAGTCATCAATTTTATTTCGTTCACATCAAACGCACCAAAAATTTTGAATGTGCAAACTGTTTTACTTCGTTTTAAACATGTTTGTGCGTTTTCGGTCTAGATATTTATAGAAAACTTCAGAACATGACACCGTTTTAACATTTACAAAATGATGAAATATTTTACTTTTAAATGGCTCCCATGAGTATGTGTTGCTGTGACAAATACTTTTGATTGTTTGGAAATTATATGAATGCAGAGAAACAACGCAAAAGTTTTGAACTTTAACATAATTTTATATGGGTCCTGATTTTTAAAAACAGTAAGCTGTAATGTTTCTTACACACAAATCTAAACACATCACAAGTCTGAATGTTTATTAGTATGCAAAGGGTTGTTGGCGTATTTTTAGACACAAGCTGTTTATTTTCATCTTTAAACAAATGTGTATGACAAAAGTTGTCCTGCCTGAACTGACACTAAGGATCGATGCCGAAATGTTAAATCTAAGTATTTGCAAAACAACATTCACCGCCATATAGATGTTTTCAATCTAATGGTACCGGTTTTAAATGTGACCAGACTATTTCAAACATTACCAAGTTGTAGTTGGTTGCGTTTTACTTTACAAGGTTTTAACACACATTACTGTTTGTCACGGTGTGTTTCATCGCATTGCTGTTGTATGCAACAGACTCTCAAGTTTTATGTTAAAAGGATTACTAAAAATAAAAACCTAAGCATTCTGTATTATGTTGGTGCTGATGATTTTACAAGTTTACAGTTTCAAACATTTTTTGCTATATTCGCTGTGAAAGATTTAGTAAATAAATCTAAAACATAAACAGTGTTGAAGAGTTACCGCAATCTTCTAGCAACAATTTTCAAGAGATTACCAACATGTATGATGTACTAACTGTCAGGGGATCTGTGATATTATTTTCTGAAGTAATTAGCTATCTAATGGCTACTGCACAATAACTTAAGCGATAAAGAGTTTGACAAATGTTACATAAACTATAGAAACGAAACAAGATAAATTACAAAGTCACTGGCATGAGGTTTACACTTAAATAAATCACGCAGATGTTTAAAGTGCAGTTGTTACCCCTCAGAGAGGAGTGTTCCTAACTCCAGGACTCCTATCTCCACCTATCCGTTACAGTCATTAAATCGGCGCCAGTATGATTCATTCAAACACAATTGCCTAACAAGTTTCAAGAAACTATGGACTCCTACTGCTACACCAACACATTCGCGCTACCCACCCCACAGCAATATGTATATGAGAGAACCTACAGTTGGACCTGTGCACTCAATAAGTCCTCCACAGTATCTGATGGGGGACCATCAACCTACAACAACAACACACCCCTTTGTACGACTCAAGTAATGTCTGATGATGTTCCAATGGACCTGTGTCCCCAAGAAGGATCCGACAAAGCCTGATGAATCGATATACATTGCGTGTATCGATTCCACAGACTGTTTGGTTTCAAGATCATGAAACAGGCTTCGTGATACATCTGTTACAAACTTGATGACAAAAAGCTAATGGTATTCTGTAGAATCTTTAGAGACTATTACTGTGTGTTTGTGTGTGTTTACAATATCAAATAATGATCAAATTGCTGTTTGTGAAATGAACCGGTCGTGAAAAACGTTGTGATATTTCTACACTACAATGATAACAAATTATGTATTTCTATTACTTGATAAGAAATAAAACACATGTACCACTTTAAACATCTGCGTGATTTATTTAAGTGTAAACCTCATGCCAGTGACTTTGTAATTTATCTTGTTTCGTTTCTATAGTTTATGTAACATTTGTCAAACTCTTTATCGCTTAAGTTATTGTGCAGTAGCCATTAGATAGCTAATTACTTCAGAAAATAATATCACAGATCCCCTGACAGTTAGTACATCATACATGTTGGTAATCTCTTGAAAATTGTTGCTAGAAGATTGCGGTAACTCTTCAACACTGTTTATGTTTTAGATTTATTTACTAAATCTTTCACAGCGAATATAGCAAAAAATGTTTGAAACTGTAAACTTGTAAAATCATCAGCACCAACATAATACAGAATGCTTAGGTTTTTATTTTTAGTAATCCTTTTAACATAAAACTTGAGAGTCTGTTGCATACAACAGCAATGCGATGAAACACACCGTGACAAACAGTAATGTGTGTTAAAACCTTGTAAAGTAAAACGCAACCAACTACAACTTGGTAATGTTTGAAATAGTCTGGTCACATTTAAAACCGGTACCATTAGATTGAAAACATCTATATGGCGGTGAATGTTGTTTTGCAAATACTTAGATTTAACATTTCGGCATCGATCCTTAGTGTCAGTTCAGGCAGGACAACTTTTGTCATACACATTTGTTTAAAGATGAAAATAAACAGCTTGTGTCTAAAAATACGCCAACAACCCTTTGCATACTAATAAACATTCAGACTTGTGATGTGTTTAGATTTGTGTGTAAGAAACATTACAGCTTACTGTTTTTAAAAATCAGGACCCATATAAAATTATGTTAAAGTTCAAAACTTTTGCGTTGTTTCTCTGCATTCATATAATTTCCAAACAATCAAAAGTATTTGTCACAGCAACACATACTCATGGGAGCCATTTAAAAGTAAAATATTTCATCATTTTGTAAATGTTAAAACGGTGTCATGTTCTGAAGTTTTCTATAAATATCTAGACCGAAAACGCACAAACATGTTTAAAACGAAGTAAAACAGTTTGCACATTCAAAATTTTTGGTGCGTTTGATGTGAACGAAATAAAATTGATGACTTTAAGGCGTTGAATCCAAAAGGTTTGGAATGTAAATGGATGTTTTGTGAAATCAGAGCTAACATTTGTGGCTAATATTGATAGATCATCGATCTAGTTGAGACTGAGATCACAATGTGATGTACACATGTATACTGAAAACGTAAAATCTGTGCATTTCTGTGTGCTTAACAAAAATTTCAGTGTCGAGTTATACTAAAATAAACAAAAACCTTTCGGTACCTTAAAAGTGAGCGATGTTTGATGATGACCCCGTCATCTTTTTTGGGGTTGTCAGAAAATTAGAGTTCTTTGCTGTCAAATGTATTTAGTTTACCGTGGTTTACATTTGATGTGTTGTGTATATGAAACTAAAACTCTGTCAGGATTCGTAGAGACATGAAGTATATGAGCTTTGACTATGTGACTGACGGCAGGTATCAAAATTAGGATCAGCTTGTGCCTGTGCTGTTTTAGCATCCCATACTAACATTGGTGACTTTATTTTACGCCTCTGAAAGACATGTGATGTAGTCACATGTAATTTCTATTAATCTTTCACGTTTCTCTGTGTGGTGTTGCAAAAACATATGAAGAATGAGCAATGTCACACGTTGTCTGAACAAGATGTCTAAATGTTCTAATGGTAACAACACAGACATTAAGACCATAAATCCTTGTATATTTTGTTTTTATGAATCCGGTACAGCAAAACATACAAAAACATAAGCAGTATACAAAATCAATGATGAAAAAAACAACAGTTACCATACATTGAAACTACTAGAACGTAGTTTTTGTTAAAGTATACATTTGTTGACGGACATGGCTTGCCATCATAATGTTGAGTAAAAAATAAAATCAGATTAAAACTTTTGGTAAAACTAAAAAACAACTGTAAAAACTTGCGTAAGATATGCCACTGGCTCACACGATTGGTTTTTAGGCATCATCATTATTAAACGTTATGATATTGTCTAGATACCATAGAACGTGCATGCATGAACCAAGACCCTTTTCAAAACATGAAATCTACGGCATTTTCTATGATTTCCCACACATTAATTTCTCGTTTCTTTACAAGCATATCAATGCATACATCAATTACAAATGCTATCATTATTATGATATTGACAACGTAAAACTCGACCTCGTCACATTCATAAAATATCTCTAGGGCCTTTCTAATAATCACACTGGGTTCCTCTTGGGCCTGTACCACCGTCTGCACCATGCTATTCAGCGTATCATTTATACTTTTCACAACATCTGTTTTTCCTTGAGTCTGGTTACACACTCGGCGTTAGCTTCGCAATAGTTTGGAGGCATGCACACATTGGCCTCTTTGTATATCACAGTACATAGTAGATTGGACATCTCGCGCTTGTAGTTCTTTTTAAGCATATCTTTAAAAAGGTCGGTCCCGTACACATACCCCCATCTGGCCATTGCGTAGTCGTTCGAATGATCTTTGTGCCATCTTTTTCAAGAATCTGTAGTTTCGTAGACAACTTTGCTTGCTTGTTTGTTTCTGAGTTCAATCGCCTTCTCAGCAACAAAAGGCTCGTGTCCACTGTTTCCGCCGCATTGCGTTTGATAGTTTGTTTGCGAATTCGGACACCTTTGCAGCATCAAAAGTTTCCACAGTTTCTGCAAAACATAAAACAGACCTCTGGTGTGTACGAATCCGACACGGTTGTTCAAATTGTTCTGTGATGTGTTAATCCGGGGTTACGTTTTTGGTAAAGATTCTGTGTTCAGAAGGAAAAACTTCTCATCTATACAGAACATTCTTCGCTTCACAACCCCCGCAGCGTTGGTCGTTTGGTCCGCACCACGTGATAACAGCCATTACACACACACACACACACACACACACACGCACACACCATATCCGCTGGGGGTTTTACGATGTTACGATCTTAAACCTAACCTAATATCAGATAATATGATCAAATAGTTTATTTTTATTTTATTTAGTAAAAATTAAGTTTTACCTATTTAACGTAAGCCCGTGATTTTAATATTATGTAGAACCATGTCCTAACTGTTGTTGTTTATGGACGCACACAACCATGTTTAACAAAATGTCAAATTTGTTAAATGTTTTGTCTTTAAAGCAATGATTGTTGTCACGTATGTGACAACCTGGTTTATAACAACATCAAACGTTGATAAATAATATTTGCACCCGTTTTGTTGTCCTCTACGGGCTAACACAAGGGTTTATGTCATCATAGGATGTGTGATGAAATGTCTTAAAACTTCTAAGTTTCTTTAAATTACGAATAAGAAATAACATGCTTTAATCTGTATCTGAGTAATGAAGCCTGAAATCTAAATAAACCTATTACTTTTTGTCAATGGGGGCTGAGTTTCTTTTATTTTACCAACACTCCCTCTGTCCAGACATCTGGGGGGGGTTGTCTGCTGGTTGATAGCGGACTGGTGATAGAGAGAGAGAGAGAGAGAGAGAGAGAGAGAGAGAGAGAGAGAGAGAGAGAGAGAGAGAGAGAGAGAGAGAGAGACTGAAACTGTTCGTCCAAACAACAAACTTTTTCCACATCAATAAATATGTCGAACACTCGCAAAACAAGAAACACCCACTGGAATAACATGTTCAAGAACCCTTTTATTTTGACAATGTTTACCGTGTTACATTTATCGTAAATAGACATGTACACACTTGGATATTAGATGACATTAATGAATTAAACTCAGAATAGAGTGTGAAATGTCTTAAAACGTTTAAAAGGCTCTTAACACCAGATATATGAGCGCATCAGCGTACGTTTTCTGGCAACGTTGGTACACGCATTCACATGTTTTAATCAGAGACTTGGTTAAAGAAAGTCCCAAATCTAAAATAAAACCCCTATTATACCGGAGCGGACAGAATTACAATTTATTGTGTAATAAACACATATTCACAGTTGATTTTAAGATGTCATTAATTTAAAACAAACTCAGAAAATGATATGAAAGTGTTTTTAATCGTTTAAAAGTTTCTTAACGGTGGATATGAACACTCATCCGCTTATGTTCTCTATTGTAAACGCCGGAGCGCGATCTAATGGTGTGATCAGAATACTATGTCTGAAAAGATTAAACTTTTATTTAGTTTAAAATAAATAACCTTTAGTCTAAAGAATGTGTTATTGGTGTCCCCGGTGGTTTTGGCACTGTTCATCGCTATACCACTGCTGAATATTTCATTAAATAATTTGTTACAAACAAATGCTTTATTTTTGACAGAGTGTCCATATTACATTTTACCATTAGAGTTTTAAAAGACTCTACCTAGATTACAAACCGACCCTGCTGTGAAATATCTATCACACACGGTCATAAGTTCATCATCAAAAACTTTGTGTCTTATCAGAAAAATACAGCTTATAGTTAAATAGATAATAACAGATTTAAGTTTAACCAGTTACAACTAAAATATTTTATTCTTGCGTGACTTTAAAGAAGTCTCTTTACAAAACAAACGTATTATCAATTTGTATTTATAAGACACGCAGTCAATTCCCCTAAATCTAAAAAATACTTTATTTTTGTCAGAGCAGACAATATAAGACTCTTTGTATAATATACACATATTCACACATGTTTTAAGAAGCCTTTAATTAAAAATAAAACCCCAAATGGGGTGAATACGTCTTAAAAACATTTAAAAGTTTATTAACGACATATATAAGTTTCTCTGTCACCATCTGTGCACGTATACACATGTCTTAATCAGAGACTTGGTTAAAGATTCCCCTAAATCTAAAATAAAAGCCTATTTTGCCATAGTGGACAGAATTACATTTATTAACATTATTTTAAAATGGCAGATATGAACGCTCACCCGGCGCTTTGTCAGGCACCGCCGGATCTTTAATACGCGTGAAACTATAGTGCAGGTTATGAAAAGATTCACGGAATTCCTGAACCGTTTAAAAAATTTATTTAGTTTAGACTATCGTCTAAAGATTGTAGTATTGACGGCTCCGAAGGTAATGGCTCAGGTCATTGCTTAAACTATACCCGTATACGGAATATTTAATTAAATAACTTGTGATGTTACAATCAAAAGTTTTAATCAGAGACATGGTTAAAGATTCCCCTAAATCTAAAATAAATTCCTATTTTGCCATAGTGGACAGAATTACATTTATTAACTTTATTTTAAATGACAGATATGAACAATCACCCGACGCTTTGTCAGACACCGCCGGATCTTTAATACGCGTTAAACTGTAGACCAGGTCATGAAAAGATTCCCGGACTTCGTGAACCGTTTAAAATTTTATTTAGTTCAGACTTTGTGTCTGATCAGAAACTATAGCTCGATAGAAAACATCGGCTTTAAGCATAGCCAGGTACATCTAATATATATATATATATATATATATATGATTAGTGATTGCCTTTAAATAAACTTATGCTGTTGCAAAACTTTAGATTCAACAACACACCCGCGGTGTGAAAGTCTGTATTGAGAAGCGCACGGGGCGAGCAAAGGAGGGAGGATGGTTGAGATCTGACATCAAATGTCAATAAACAGCAAAATGTCGAAACACGAGCCGTCATTAAACATGACACCATACGCTTGACATAAAACACACTCAGGAAAAACAATCACTCTAAATGACCGGCAATAAAACCATTAAATACTCTCTGTCTAAAGTTGACAACTTGTACAGATTTTGATTGATGGTCCCGCCCCCCTGTCAAAAGGTCATAAAAACGACCTGTCAGACAGCAACTGTCACCGGGTGGGGGAGGGGGTCATAAAAGTTTGACGAATGCCGGTCCCATACAACTACTTATGAGGCTTTGAAAATGAGAAGTTTGTTTTCCATGCGTATTAGTAATGAGAATCAAGTTATTTGTCTTTTTGATTAAAATTTTTAAATATTATTTTTAATAAATATTTACAGTTATTTCAGTTATAATTATAATAAAAGCAAAAATTCATTTAAAATGCCATTTCCATGTAATATGACTAACTTCTGGTTTAAGACCCGCCCACTTCCGGTTCCATCCGAATACAGATATAGATACAAATAATTTTGAGATTGTTACAGATACAAATACTGACTCCGCTGCACACCCCTATAATGTACTATTAACATAAATAAGGTACACTTTAACTTCACAACTGTGTTTAACATGGTTACTAAACTTTTACCACAAAAAAACATGGTTCATTTTCGTAAGGGTAATATAAGTGTTTGTTGTTTTATAGTTTTTGAGTCAAATGCATACCGCTTTCTGCTGTACACATTAATTTACTTTAACAGTTTTCATAAATGCGTTTCAGAGAAAAGTGAATTCTAAAATTTGATGAATGCATCTGACGTGTGGGCTGAACCCAGCCAACATAGCAAGGTTGGGCTTCCTATGTTGGCCCTGTATGGGTTTGTCCATGGGTTCCACTATGGCCCCACCTGGGTTAGCTCACATTTGATATAGAAACTGAGTGGGGCTTATGTGGGGCCCAGCTGGGCAACGCACAGGGCCCATATTGCCCCCACGTAATGAAGCCCACATGTTATTTACCAGGGCCCAGTATGGTTTTTAATGGGTACTCTACTGGTCCCTTATTATGTAATTATTATACTTTTAATTCTTAATTGTCATTTACTTAAATAATATTTGTTTAAAATTGATAACCGATAAAAGCAAGCAACATAAATTCAGTTTGGTAAATATCTGTTGTCAGCATTAATATTCAACAGTTCATTCATCTATAACATCACAAAACATGAAGGAGGTGCAATATGAGAAATCAAATAAAAAACGATAAAGGTTCAATATATCAAAATACTTTATTGTCATTTTATAACACTTTCAACGCTGAAATAATCAACAACATTTAAAAACTGCTAATGCAGGTAATGACTAACAATTTAACATAACACTTCACTAAGTTTGAGAATTTTCTAAGATGGTCTGAGGACATCGACAGTTTACACTTACATGATTAGAGTTTTAGACAAAACTCATGTTTTCTTATGTTGTGAATCTCGTCACGTGTGTGTTGTGAGAGGCACTTACAGCGAATCAGACTTAAATCATCAATGGATATTCTCCGAACTGTGCTACAGTGTTTCTTATGGAAGTAAAACTGTGCCGTTGGATTTTGAATTCTAAGGAGCCCCTAAGGGGACATAAAATAAAGTTTTGTTTCATGTGCTCACGAAAAAATTTGCTCAGCAAAAGTTTCACGTGAGCGCGCAATATTTTCACGCGAGCACATGAAAGTTTCACGTGTGCACATCAAATTAAACTTTATGTTTTTTTTCTCCAATGTCACCTTAGGGGCTCGGTAGAATCCAAATTCTTAGCACTGAATTTTTCTACATCGAATTTTTAACACTGAATTTTATTTTGCATCTAAATCAGACTTTGAATTTTAAAAGCCATCAAATTTCTAGCACTGTTTTTCCTATGACATTTATTTAATGTTTTAAAAAATTCAGTGAAAAAAAAAATTCAATGTCTAAAAAAATTCAGTGTAAAAAACTGCAATGTCTCAAAAGATTCAGTGTAAAAAATTCAACGTTTAAAAAAATTCTGTGCAAAAATATTCAGAGTCAACATCCGGGGAACCAAGGTGAAGCAATCGATCCCTGTATCAAATCATTCAACATCCAGCCAATCATTTACACTCCATTGGTCATGTGACGCCGAAACGGGAAGGCGGTGAAGTTCAGGCAAAGGGTTTATTTGCATTAACATACGAAATCTCAAATTTTTCACATCTCGCAGATTGGATCATCAATATATCAGGACACAGCATGTTTACATTTATCAACATCAAATTGGCTTCTGTCTCTGTATACTCCGGCTCCCTGCCCTGCCGGCTTCACTCCGGCTCCCTGCCCTGCCGGCTTCCCCCATGGGTTGTTTCTCGTTCTGTTAATAAATTTTATTTATTTCATTGTGAACTCTGCACTTGTGTCCTAACTTCCTCACTCCTGCATCCCAGTCGTAACATTTCCATTTATTCGTATTTGTTAAACCTTCTCCTTAACTCTTTCACCGCCAGCGTTTTTAAAAAAAGTTGCCAGCCAGCGCCAGCGTTTTTCATGATTTTCACCAAAGTTTAATGCCTTCCAGAAAATGTTCTTCTTTAAATAAATAAACATACAATATACCAAATGAAAGAACAGACCCTCTGCTTTCAAACAAAAAAAACCGTTTCATCCTACCTTTAGTGGTTCTTTTGCAATCAGCTTTTGAATATGGGTAGGTTTTTGCAAAAACACCATATTTTGAGCAAAAAGCAAAAATAATTCCATATTTGTGACGGACTTTTCATAGAGATCCGATTCAGAGCGATCTTTAGAACAGACACGGACATGCAGCAGCTTGCCATAGGGCAATACTTCCGGTTTTAAAAAGTTGCGGAAGGGCGCCACCTGGTGGATAATAGTGGTATTGCGGAAAGACGGAAAATCTCGTCATTGGCGGGGAAGCGTTTTCTCTTAATTGACGAGATATCTCGTCAATGGCGGGGAAAGAGTTAATATAATCGGATCATTTTAGTAATTTGTTGTTGTTCTGTTTTAATAAAAAATAATAAAAAAAACCAAATACTAAGCATTCGTAGTAATTGAAAATTATGTCTTTCATTTATTTGTGTTAGAACGCAGATACCATCCGTCGAGTTTGTTTTATTAATAAACAAGCTGTTTAGTCAGTTTGTCATTGTACTATTTTATTGGTTTTGAGTTTTTTGTTAATAATAATAATAATAACAAACATTTAAAAAACTATTTTAATTCAAGAAATGGAAATATTTAATAATCTGACTTTAAAAGCAAAAGTAATCTAGTACAGATGAACATCTTTGCCAAATATATTTCCTATAAAATATGCTGTTTGTTTAGTTCAGAAGGTGGAAAAATCCTTACCTGTATTTCCCTAATAATACAAATACAACACATCTATGTAAGAACGTAAGTCTCCGTGTTATTTTTACATTATGACTTAAAAGAACAATTTGGAAAATGAGATCAGAAGCGCGTGAATGCCGCAATTACACTTGCTTTGAAGGCAGCTTATTTTGTCAGAGACAGCTTATATGGTAACATTTCTTCAGAAGAAATGTTAGCTTAGCGTAGCGTAGCGTAAGTTCTACCAGGAAACTTAAATGTTACGTCATTCATTTCACAAGGCGCAATCAATCACCCTGAGAGTATATAAGGCTCGTACTCATCTGTCTTTGCGTTCGCAGATACTGATGCCAGCATTTACACGCTCGATGTTCAGTGCATATGTACACTAAAGCGTTAGTTACACGCCGTTTCAAATGTTGAGTGATTTTATCGGGCATTCAAACTATTTTCCTGGAATTTTCTCATCTCGTTCGTTTCACCTGGACCATCGCGAGGAGCTCTCACAGAAGGTTAAAGACTTAAAAAGGAAGTCTGTAAGCTTCCTTAAAAGTGTGTAACCCTGCAGTACACAGGGAAGGATACCACAGGCGTTTCTTTTTATGAACAGTGCAAGAACATTTGGATGATCTGTGAAGTGTATCCATAATATTGACTGTCGCACACTCTGAACGCCCGCAGCAGATGTCACTAATCATCATTGATTGGCGAAGCGCTGCACCTGCACGGGTTTGGAAGAATGCCGAAGATTGATATCTTCC